>NC_133497.1:2295677-2347583 GCF_025370935.1 Choristoneura fumiferana | reverse complement strand
TCCGTCCTAAATCTTAAATCTATTCTATTCTCTTCCATTAACCATTGAGGAGTTTCGTTGTACTTCTATGCCCTTTTTTTATGGAAAAAATGCATGTCCTTTGGAAAAAAACAGGTTATGCTCCTTCACTGGCTTTTTCTTGCAACCAAAATAAAAACACCAATGTGTGTTTACATCCACCTGAAAAAAAGATCAAAATTATTATAAATCCTTACTTATATTTTAATATTATAACGTGAAAGGAACTCTGTCTGTCTATCTGTTAACTTTTCATGCTCAACCGCTGAACTGATTTAGGCGAATTCATTATGTAGGTAGTTGGAGTCCGAGGAAGAACATAGGCTACTTTTTATCTCACAGTTTTATCCGAAAAAAATACATAGTACTTGCAGGAAAGCAATAAGCGAATTCTTCGTAGACAGAGTCGCGGGCAACAGCTAGTTATAATATATAATGTTTCACTAACCACAGAAATTTTACTCTATCATAATATTTACCAGCCAATACAGAACAACATCACCTGTCGCATCAATCACATTGTCAGTTGATATCTAAGTAAATGGTCACAATATAGGTAATATGTTTTTTGTTATTTCTGTGCTCTCAAACAACTTTGGTCCGGCAACATATTCAACTTTTGATGCCCTAAAATGTAATGTAAAAAAATAGACAAGAAAAGAACTGTTGATATACTTTTGTACTTACGTTCATCCATTTTACCGGTGCGGACAAGAGTGCTTTATCTCCTTGATTTCGGCAACATTGTATACTTATCACTGGTGTCAAAATATTCTAGACTCATAGGCATGTGTGGCAAGTTCCTTGAATCTGCTCGCAACAAATTCACTCATTTCGTATTGAAAGGTGAAGCCGCTAAAATAGAAAATATGGTCCAAAAGTCAAGCCAAGTGTCGTCGAGACTGCAAGATAGCGTTGTCGAAGAAGCAGAGCCAAAATAGTCGTCGAAACTATCCAATCGTGGTCCAATTATCATGAAAAGTCGTGGAGAAATGCGGCAAATTTTAAAGTACTGAGTTTGTGCTGAGAGGTCTTTAAAATTATCCAAAAACACCTGATCGCACCAAATCGCAAAGTAAATAAAACGGTTTTAGGTTAGATTCTACTTGACAGTGACAGCAGTGACAGTTGACTTGGTTTTTTTTTTTACTGTTTCTACTAAGTACTAAGCCCTCAAACGGTTCTGCAATTTCAATCTCACAAACGTCATATCGACCACTTAAAAAAATATTTCTAATTAATAAGAGGAATAAAAATAAAAGAGCTGCAGTTCCTCGATTATTAAGACGTCGACTTTCGAAGAAAAATATATTAGCCACCTCTTCAAAAAAACTTTACTTAGCCAATTGCCAAGCTAACTACATCTTAAAATATCTACTTGTGTGTGCTAAAATCAAAGCCAACACGAATTCAGTAGTTATTCCTCATTCGAAGATATTTGGGATAATTAATGTTGCAGCTGTAACGATTAATTTTTTATTATTTATTGATTACACCGTTTCTTCTCATTGACTGAATTTTCTACTAAAACTTATGTTTTTTTTACTGGCAATCATTATTGTTCTGCGTTTTGTTTCTGCTTTAGTCGTAAGTTTTTTTATTGTTGTCATAATTTATATTACGAAAATATAAATATAAAAAATGTATATCTAAATTTTTAGTATACATTTTTTGCTAGTAATCAGAAATTCTAATATTTCCAATTATTAAAGTATAATTTCATTTAGTTTTTATAAAAAAAATAGATACAGTGTATGTTCTGAACGCCGCAAGGGAAAGGTCAATGAAATAGCAATCGCAATTCGCACAAATCAAAATGGCTGTCTGTCTCTAATGGAGAAAGGTGTGTCGCTCGCTGTCGCGTAAATACCTATTTAGCGACTTGCAACGCAGGATATCATTTGAACTTCAGTGAAAAGTTTTGGTGTTTTTATACTACTGGTTCGTAACTTTGTATTGTGATTAATTAAGGTGGATTTATTATGTTTGATGTCCAGCAGCTTGGTGAGAAGGAATGGAAGCAAACAGAGGAATATGGAGGTGATTCTGCATCGCGTACGGCCTGTATCGCGAGGCCTCGCCGCGGGCGCCCGGAGGCTGCATGTTTGCCTCGCGTGGGCTTTTTCGGGCCGCGTAATTGCCTTTTTTCGCGAGGCAATCGCGTTCGTTACCATCGCGCGCCGCCTGATAAGTATGTCGGTTGTGTTGCAGCGCCGTCGGCTGCCGACCGAAGCGTGGCCGGGCTTCGCCCCTCGCGTCGCGCGCGTTCGGAGCCCTCGCTCCTCCCGGGTCGCGATCGGAGACGTCCAGGTAAGCCTTCAATTCACCGGGGACGGATCAATACATTTGACCGCCATCTTGTGAAAGTATATTTAGATTTTTCTCATAATTAGGGCGTAATAAGTAATTGTTGGTCACTTGTATGTTAGCGGAAAGTCGGCTAAGTATCTTAGGTACACATTGCTTCGTCATATAGTCGGGATTTCGAATAACTTTTTGTAAGTAAAATGTGGCCATTTTCTCAGTTCATTTACCATCTTCATCAGAAATCACCACACCTATGACTTCTACCACAGTCCACAGACTGCATAGTACATATAGTAAGATACAGTTACATATAGGTATGTAAAGGTTTGGTAACTAAATTATAAATACATATATATTTCATCTAAAAAACTATGACTAAACTTTCCATTCAGTATCTCTTCTCAGGGTTGACTTTTACTTAACTTCATGAATGCAAAGGCAGAAATCTATGGAAAATTTATGGCTGTCTTTTTATTACTATTTACTGGTTATAAGTAAGATTTGTTATTACTTGAAACTCAAAATGCCAGTTCCTTTTACGGCACAAGAAAGGTTAATAGTCTATCATGGTTGTAATATCCGATATTTATTGTAAATATCAAATATTGGATATTTATGACATATAATAATAATAATAATAATAATAATAAAGCCTTTTATTTTCCAAATACTTACAGGAGTTTCTCTACTTATTTTCCTTTATAATTATAATTAGCAAGTTGTTAGTATTGTTAGTAATTCCTTAGTTTATTTATTTGTGTTAGTACTAGTTTCCGTAGATTTGGACCCCTCTCTGGGTGTAGGCCTCCTCCAGCTTGTTCCAAGTCTCCCTATCTTCCGCTTTTTTCAGCCAGTCTCGTCCGGCTGACTCCACTATGTCATCTGTCCATCTTTTATAGGGTCTGCCAACTCTTCTTTTTCCAATGGGACCCTTCCATTTAGTTGTGAGTATTGTCCACCTTTTGTCCTTGTATCGAGCTAAGTGTCCCGCCCACCGCCATTTAAGTTTTAGAGTTTGAGTGAGTGCATCTTGTATTTTGGATTTGTCTCGTATGTCTTTGCTTCTAATTTTTTGTCTCCTGTTTATTTTCAGCATGCTTCTTTCCATGGCCCTTTGCGTAGTTCTAATCTTTTGTTTAATTTTATCAGTGAGGGACCATGTTTGACATCCGTAAAGAAGACTCGGTAAGAGGCAAGAATCCATCACCGCTTTTTTCAGATTCATGTTGTAGCTTCCTTTAAGTATTTCCTTAAGTGACCAGAATTTTTTCCAAGTTATGTTAGTTCGTCTTTCTACTTCTTCCTCTGTGTTTGTGTTTTTGAATGATAGCTGCTTACCTAGGTAGATGTAGTGATCCACATAGTCTATAGTATTGCCTCTGATGGTAATTGGGACTTGATGGCTGTTTGTCATTATCTTAGTTTTACTGGCGTTCATGTGCAACCCCACTTCTCTGCTGGCTTCGTCCAGCTGTCTTATCATCTCTTTAAGTTCCTTGGCAGATTCTGCAATGACTGCTATGTCGTCTGCGAATCTGAGATGATTGAGATAATTGCCGTCTAGTCTTATGCCCTTCTTCTTCCATTGTAGCTTCTTAAATATGCATTCCAAGACAGCAATAAAGATCTTCGGCGACAGAGGGTCTCCTTGTCGGACCCCACGCTCTACTCTTACTTGATCCCCTCTTGACTCTAGTCTGACTCTGCTGGTGCTATTTGCGTATATACTTTTTATGATGTTTATGTACTTTTGGTCAACCCCAGTCTTCTTAAGCGCGTCCCAGATTGCACTATGGCTTAAGCTGTCAAATGCTTTACTGTAATCAATAAAGCCCACATATATGTTTCTATTGAACTCCTTGTATTTTTCGATTACTTGTTCCAGTGTATGTATGTGATCTGTTGTGCTAAAACCAGCCCGGAAACCAGCTTGTTCTTGTGGCTGTGATTCGTCAATCGCTTTAGATATTCTTGTTAGTATAATTGAAGAGAAGAGTTTATAGGTACTTGCCAGTAAGCTAATTGGCCTGTAGTTACCTATGTCCAATGGATTCCCTTTTTTATACAGCAGGATGATGTCGGATGTACACCATTGGTTAGGTACTGTCTCTGAGTCTATTATCATATTGAATAGTTGTGTAAGATGGTGGAGTAAGACTGGTGCGCCTAGCTTTAGGGCTTCATTGGTCAGGCTGTCTGGGCCTGGGCTTTTTTCTGCTTTTAGTTTCCTTATGTGTTCGTATACTTCTATCTCTTCGATTGGCTCAACCGTTTTGTTAGCGTTAGCGTTAGGTATATCTGACTCTTCCACCGTATCCTCTGGATCGTGTCTTCTGTATAGCTCTTTATAAAAATTTGTTGCGTGAGCTATTACATCTTGTCTTGATTTTGTTTCTTTTTTATTATTTTCGAGTTTTTGTATCCACTTTTTACTTAGATTTAGTTCCTTCAATGCCCTTTTTGCGCTTCTGAATTTCGTCAAATTCCTTGTAATTACTTCCTGTCTATGCATACTGTAATCTTTCCTTATAGATTTTCTTGTTTCTTTGAATAGGTTACTTAGATTCTTCTTCTCTTCCTTACTTTTATTATCTGCAAACATTAGATCTGTACGTTGTTTAATTAGTTGCATTGTGTGCTCGCTAAAGATTTTGTTCTCTTTTTTATGATGTACCTCGTTAGATTTTTTAAGACTGTAAATTATGGACTTTTCTATATGGTTATAGTAATCCTGAACACTTAATTGTAATGTATTTGTTTCCAAACTGGTTTTCAAGTGTCCAAGGTAGTTTTGGACCTCCTCATTATTTTTTGGTGTTTTAGGTATTGTGTTGAAACTCTTTCTGCTTTTGACAATTTGGTTTAGGTTAAGTGTTGCTCTCAGTGGCCTGTGGTCGGAGGAAAACATCACTTTGTTCAGGACTTCATAGTTTGTTATCCTTTTCGGGTCATTACTTAGTATAAAGTCGATTTCGTTTCTGGTGTTCTTGTCTGGTGACATCCAAGTCCATTTCCTCTCTGCTCTTTTTTTGAAAAAGGTATTCATTATAGAAAGTTTGTATTCTAGTGCGTAGTCTATAAGTTTTTCTCCTCTTTTGTTACGTTTACCATAACCGTACTTGCCCATCACTAGGTTTTCTTCCGTTTTGGGATGACCGATCTTCGCATTAAAATCACCTACAACAAGAATTTTTTTATCTGATAGCTCATGTGCTGTCTTTAGATCGTTGTAAAATTTAACGATTTCCTCCTCACTAGAGTTCTCAGTGGGTGCGTAGGTTTGGATTATGGTTAATGGCATGTTTCCGAATTTGAGTTTTAAAATTGCTACTCGTTCAGATATTCCTGTGAAGTTTACAATGTTATTTTTGAAAGCCTTCTTTATCATGAAACCCACCCCGTGTAGGCCTGCTGTTTCCCCTATATAGCACAGGATAAAGTTTTCATGTTCCTCGATATTGTGACCCATTTTTCTGACTTCTGCGAGTCCTATAATATCCCAGTCTATGTTTTCTATTGCATTGTTTAGCTCCAGTAGTCTTTCTCTTGTTGATAATGATCTTACATTGTATGTGCATATTTTTAGTTGATGTCCATTTTTCAATTCCTTCATTTCTTCTTTATTGTTAGATGGAGGGTTGTGGTCGTTCTCCCCACGGGGACCAGCCGGATTGGGGATTGTGTAATTAGTTGTTTTATTATTTTTAGTTGTTGTTTTTGTATTAGGTTTTGTTCTTTGTTTTCTGCCATTTTTTAGTTTTTTGATGACATATCTTCTGTTTGTGAGTGTGCTCTGTTCCTCATGGATTCAAATGGGTTGCTTCTAGGCAGTTTAGCAGGTTTGGCTGCACTGTCCATTTTGTGAGCTGTGCTGAAGTTGCTAGGGGGCGTAGATGGTGGTGAAGACGGAATTCTTTTCCTTTTTTCCTTCTCCAACTTGTCCTTTATAATGAGTGTACCATTCCTTATGATTGCGTACTTTCCAGAAGCTTCTTTTAGTGCTGGAATCAGTGACTTTCTTATTTCAACCTCTTCCTTGGGCAAATCCTCCGTAATGTATGTTCCTTTTGGGAAGTTCTTCTTGTTTTTGAGAATTTCGTTTCTGCGCCATGTAAGAGTCAGAGTAATCTTAATAGGTCTTATTTTATTGACAGTCTTTTTTCCAACTCTATATAATTTGCTAATTTCCCATTTGTCCCATTCATGGGTTTCATTCTGCGCTTTATTATTGGTCCTATTGAGCAGTCCAAGCACCATATTTGTCAGTTCTGAGTTGTTAGTCTCCCTTTCTTCCACCCCATGTAAGATTATATTGTTTTTTCTTCCTTCTAATTCTAGATAATTTATTTTAGAACGCAATGTCTCAACCTCTTTTTTTAAAGCTTCATTTTCTAGCCGAAAGGGTACCAAGTGTTCATCTAAAGTTTTAGTAATAGTTTCGGTTAAGATTTGCATTTGTTTGTTGTTTTGTTTTTCCATCTCTTCCTTTATATTAGACCATAGCAATTTCATTTGTTCTTCCATTATTATTTATCAGAGACGTAGTTGTTTCTTATTTTATTTTTTCTACCAATAGTAGTTTTTTATTTCTGCTGGCAACCTCTGGTATTCTTTTTTTTTTTTTTTTTGACAACTGACGAACGAACAAACTTGAACTGACAACCTCAGTCTAGACTACCCACAACACCAAAATTATTGCTATCGATTTTTGATGATTTAGTCTACTTTATAGCACTTTGCGTCGATTTTATTATTTAATTGTGACCCGTGCCGAACTTTTGTAGCGATTAACACGTTATTCTTTCAAACTAATCACTTTTACACGATATTTCGTATTAAAATGCGGAGAAGCGCGCGACATAGATGTTTTCACTGTGACAGTTTTGACAGTTTTTTTGACAGTTTTGAAAGTTTGATATATATCCATTTTGTATGAAAGCCATATTATTATTTGTAAAATAAATTAACTACTCCAACACCATCTACATTTGGGAAGTAGAAATATATTAAAAACTTGCCAAAATTTTCTTAATAATATCAAATTTTGAACCAATTTTTGTATTGATATATATCATAAAAAATCATTTGATATATTGGATATATATCATGATATATATCCTCGAACCCTGAGTCTAATACAGCTTTACTCAACCTGAGGGGCTAGAACAGGGTTTCTCAAACTTATGGCTCCACATATTCCTGTTAAAGTTTCTAGACAACAGCGAACCCCTACCTCCCCCAAAAAGAAAGTAATAAAACTGGCTGTTGGTGAAACTAAGTTTATTTTTATTTCAATCATCATGATAATATAATTTATATTATTTATTTCAATGAAAGGTAGCAAATATAGGTAAGAATCTAAGAATCGTCTTGCCAATGAAAATACAAACTGAAACAAATAACAAACGAATAAGTAACAAATTTGGAGTTGAAATAAAAAATACTCCAAAAACCAATCTTAATCATCTTGCCAGTCTTGCAGCCACCATCACATAAACCTTATTGCAAACCCCCTACTGTCGAATAGCGAACCCCTAGGGGTTCACGTACCCCACTTTGAGGAACCCTGGGCTAGAACTTCACTGCTTTGGGGAGCAAATTAAGTTTATTGATTTAATCCTTAATTTGGCAGTGTACACCACAATAAACATGATACGAGACTATCTTTTTGTATTTTTTTTTTTAATTTAGAATTTTTTGGACTAAGGTAACATCGAGGTTTGAATCATGAACTTTTTTTAATTTTGTCAAATTAAGGGTTCTTACTATGCAAGGCCGGATCTATATGAGGGCTTTTAAGGTGATTTTCCACCGGCGAGGCGAGACAAGAATATGGTATTTGACTATTTTCTATATGTTTTATAAATTAAAACCACACAATGCCTGTTATCGAATAAAAAAACAATTTTTAAGCTACTTTTACAAATAACAAAGTTATAAAGGTTTAAAATTCAAGATTAGACAGAGAAAGACATACTGGCATGTGACATCACATGCCAGTACCGCCATACTTGCTGCATAGAGAAAAGCGTTAGAGAAAGAGACAGGTATATCTTTATTTATCTATATTTTCATAATAATATTAAGATATGGCAAAATCAAGAGTTGTCAAATACCATATTGAAATTTGTATGGCGGAGCCCGCGGCGGCCCGCAGCGGCTCGCGGCGGGCGCGCGAGAATACATACAAATTTCAATTCTCGTCTCGCCTCGCTGGTGGAAAATCACCATTAGGGCTGCAACTCAGGGTCTCATGGATAAAGGGCCTCCAACCCCCTTGGAACTTAGTTGATGGTCATAACATAAGTTTCAGTGTTATTAAATTATCAGCATAAAGTCATTAGCTATATCTCTGTAGTTAATGTAGTAGTGTAGTAAAAGCTTTTTAACTACTTTTTTGTTAATATTTCTTTTGCTTCAAATAATTATTAACTTTTCAAGACCCAAGCTTTATTATTAAACAGCATACTTATAGAATAGTATAAAAGGTGTAAAAAACAAAAACTACATTAAAATAAAATAAGCTAAGTAAAACTATAATAAATCTAAAAATGGACCCTGCGGCATGGTACCAAAGATGCTGGCAGCTTTTCCCTGCTGGATCGTTAGAGTGATGCGTTGAGCAAGGAAACTGCCAGCTCTTCGGTCTCCTGTGGTATCTGAGTCTCTTTGATAAATCTTTGAAGAGACAGAGCGCCAGGGTCACATGGACCAAGGGTCTTAACGCCGAAAGGTACAACATTTTATTCGGCACCAAGACCACTGTATTTTCCAAGCTTTATTATTTAGTTAGATAATATTATTACTTTGGAAGTTATGGCATATATTTTTACACTTTATTAGGTACAAGTTCATACGTGGATCTTGAATAACTTCCACAGCTAGCAACACTTTGCTTTCGTAGAAATATTTAAAAACCAGAAGCATTGTGGCAACATGTTGCCCGCTGCTACTGAATGCATGGCATGAACATATATTTACACTTAAATGAATGACAGATAGACATAACCATTGTTGATGTTGAAAAGTTTAAATTAAATGGTAGGTAGTTGCTTGTCAGAGATATCTCATTAAATAAGTTTTTGTTAAAATTTTCATTTTCAATACATGCTTTTTTTCTGACTGTACTTGCATTGTCATCTAAGCTACATTTCCGTACCAAATTTCAATTCGATGCCATCAACTGTTGCCGGTCTACCAGGATTTCACTACCAGATTATTGTATTGTCATTGTCACCAGATTTACATAAATATGACAAATTTCAAGTCAATCGTACCACTGGAAGTGGGTCAAATTTAGCTTTCAAGATTTGACCCAAATGTCTATATAAACAAATAAGCGAACAGGGCAACCTGTGTACAGTTACCAGCATTAATATCTGCCACAGCGGAGCGTGCAAAAATATCTGACACGTCCCTCTGGCCCTAGAAATAGAGTCATATCAGATATTTATGCACGCTTGTTGTGTCAGATATTGGTGCTGGTGACTGTACCTAAATAGATATTTACACACAACAACAAAAAATGTTTACAATACTTGAAGAACTTTTGACTTTAAAATACCCCTAGACAAACAAGCATGATTTCAAGAACCCCCTTTATAAAAAAACAGGAATAAATTTAGGTCAATTTTTATTAATTCAAATGCCTATAGATAAGACGGCGGACCCCCATACACATACTCGTGGACCACAGGTTAAGAAACGCTGCCTTAGACTCTATGATCTTCAGCATTGTGACGTCATCCCGTTTGACCTTACCTTCTCCCCCCAGGATGTCGGGCCGCCGCAACGGCTCGGTCTCCCGCGCGGCCGAGACCGCATCCAAGAACCGGCTGCACATGGACCGGAATCCGCAGCACTCTAGGATAACTGGTGAGTTTTATTTCCATCAAGGCGGGCTACTACGTAATACGGTATTTGACTATTTTGTATATGTTTTATAAATTAAAACTACACAATGCCTGTTATCGAATAGAAAAACAATTTTTAAGCTACCTTTACAAATAACAAAGTTATAAAGGTTTGAAATTCAAGATTAGACAGAGAAAGACATACTGGCATGTGACGTCACACGCCAGTACCGCCATACTTGCTGCATAGAGAAAAGCGTTTGAGAAAGAGACAGGTATATAGATTTTTTTCTAAAAAATCACTTTAAATCCAATTTTCAACCGATTTAAATTTTCTCTTCGCTAAACACTATCTGTATGTCTATATTTCCATAATAATATTAAGATATGGCAAAATCAGGAGTTGTCAAATACCGTATTGGAAAATCGAACTTCGTGTCGTACCCTCTCACTCGTATTAAAAAAATATAAGCGTCAGTGGGATGGTAAGATGCGAGGTTTTTAGGACAACTTTTTTTTTGCTGACTGTATTTGTATTGTCACCCAAACTACATTTCCATACCAAATTTCAAGTCGATACCATTAACCATTGAAGAGTTGCATCCTGTGGAGATGATCCTGGCCGGACTAACCAGAATGTCACGACCAGATTATTGTATTGTCACGCAATTTACATAAGTATACCAAATTTCAAGTCAATCCATCGAATTTAACTTGCAAAATTTGATTACAGACAGACAGACAATGGTACAGGTGAAACTAAATAAAAGCTTGTAAAATTAAACACACTCATTATACTTGTATTGTTTGTTTAATTTGCTTATTTCGATTCAACATTTCGTAGTATTTTTACATAACGTCACGTTCTTTCTCAAAGTGGGCGATAACGTCCCAGGGGCCCAGAAAAAATGTTCACCTTTGTGCCTTCATTAGGCGAGACTAATATGTTAGAGGTTTTTAAGGTGAAAAAACCGACCAAGAGCGTGTCTGACACGCCCGAAATAGGGTTCCGTAGCCATTACGAAAAAATTAAGTAATATTTTTCTAAGGATTTTGTATTTTGTACGGAATATTCCAAGTTTAGGTATTTTTTATACCTTAGGCTGCTATTTACTCTTAAACTAGTAATAATTCTCAAGAAAACTTAACCGTTATAGTTTTCCTTGTATGTTTGATATACTTACTACCATCATGATTTTTTTCAAATTTTTCTACCCACATGTTTAGATTTTAGAGGGGGGACGCTCGATTTTAATGAAAATTTGCACTTAAGTTGAATATTTTGCAAAAAAATCACTGAATCGAAAAATCGTTGTAGCAACCTCCTAATGGTTTTAAAATACCTATCCAATGATACCCCACAGTACAAGGTTGGATGAGAAAAAAAAAACACCCCCACTTTACGCCTATGAGAGGTACTCTAAAAAATTTTTTTTAATTTCTTAAATTACCATTTTGTCGGCATAGTTTACATATACATATTCGTGCAAAATTACAGCTTTCAAGCATTAATAGTCCCTGAGGCCCTGAGCAAAGCCGCGGACGGACAGACAGACAGACATACATGGCGAAACTATAAGGGTTCCGTTTTTGCCATTTTGGCTACGGAACCCTAAAAATGGGGGGCGCTACAAATTAACTGATTTTCAAAGTGGGCTTTAGACGAAATAAGTTTGGGAACCTCTGGTATATATAAGGTTGGGAATCCCTGGGCTAGAGGATCCGACTCTTGTATCTTCAGATCCTGATGTACCCATCTCTAGTTCAAAGCAGTGAATGCGTTAACCCGGCACGCCGAGCTCTGTCCGCAGACCCGTCAAACCCGGCCGGCCGCCGCAAGGAGATAGACAACGTGATGAAACGTGCGCGCCAAGCGTCACCCGGCAGCTGGGATAGAAAACTCCTGCAGGTCGAGGAGAAGGATCCCAACAGGTTTGTTTTCATTTATTAAACTACTGGACAATATACGTTTAAAATGTTTATTTCTGATATGGACAATGAAGTGAAAAAAAATATAAATATAAAAAAAAAACTTTTTGATCATACTGCCTAAAAATCAAAACGTCTACGTGGAATTTAGCCTAAAGCTTATGTTGACTGAGAATCAAAATGCCTACCAGGCAATATGACTTTGCAGCACTTGAACTTCATCTTATCTAATAATAGTAGATTGTTCAACAAGGGACTAAAACAAGCCATAATGACACGAAATGCTAGCCACCCTCGCGTGTCATTATGGTTGTTTAGTCTCGCGTTAAACACTCTACTTTTCACTTTGACGACGTTCTGTTCAAAATTACAGATTACTTTTTAAAAACGTACGCTCAATACGACTAATGGACGGACATCTGTTCAAAATTCAAATAGGTAGCAAAAAAATTGTTTCGCTCTTTTTTCTTTTCTTTTAATTTTTTTCAAGTGTCGCTTTAAATGCTTGCATATTTAGCCAACAGATTCAAAATTGAAGACTATTTTAAAAATAATTGGACTATGCATAATGAAATGAATTCATCTTTAATATAATTGAATAGATTGATATTCGTAATCATTAATTGTGTTTCACGAAATAAAATCGTGTTTTTTGAATATTCTTGCACAGTTGTCATTGAGGTTATTTCCACGCCATAAAAATTGTCTATACACTATCACTAAAAATGGCGATAATCGGCCTCCATTCACAAACACCGTGTTTGGCTGTTTAGGGGTTTCCAAAGTAAATTTTAAAAAATTACTTTAATCCCTAGAGATTAATGTGGAGTCTCGATATGCAGAGACTAAAGCAACATTTTAAAAGCATGAGAAGTGAAAAATAATATTTAAATCAACCACCGGTTCGGAAAAACCTCTGTTGAGAAGAATCTGGCAAGAAACTCGACAACTTTTTTTTATCTTAAAAGTCAAGTATTAAATTATAATATCAGAAAACATTGAGCGCGTACCTTTTCTTTTGCCAATTAAATAAAAAAAAAAAAACGGCCAAGAGCGTGTCTGACACGCCCGAAATAGGGTTCCGTAGCCATTACGAAAAAGTGAAGTAATATTTTTCTAAGGATTTTGTATTTTGTACGGAATATTCCAAGTTTAGGTATAATTTATACCTTAGGCCGCTATTTACTCTTAAACTACTATTAATTCTTAAACTATTAAAAAGCCGTGGTGGCCTAGTGGTTTGACCTATAGCCTTTCAAGCAGAGGGTCGTAGGTTCAAACCCCGGCTCGCACCTCTGAGTTTTCGAAATTCATGTGCGGAATTACATTTGAAATTCACCACGAGCTTTGCGGTGAAGGAAAACATCGTAAGGAAGCCTACACAAATCTGCGAAGCAATTAAATGATGCGTGTGAAGTTCCCAATCCGCACTGGGCCCGCGTGGGAACTATGGCCCAAGCCCTCTTGTTCTGAGAGGAGGCCTGTGCCCAGCAGTGGGACGTATATAGGCTGGGATGGATGGATGGACTAATAATTCGGAAATTAAAAAAAAAAAACAAGCTCTTTTTTTTTCTATACCATTTTGTCGTGTTCACATATCTTATATTCGTGCAAAATTACAGCTTTCTAGCATTGATAGTCCCTCAGCAAAGCCGCGGACGGAGAGACAGACAGACAGACATGGCGAAACTTAAAGGGTTCTGTTTTTGCCATTTTGGCTATGGGACCATAAAAGTACGTTTGAAATATTTGCATAAGCAATTGAGTTTATTTGAGCTAAAAATCTCAGGATATTTAAATGAAATGTGAACCTTAAATTTATTGGAATAATTTTCAAAATCACAAACACTTTCGGTTCGCTCTTTAAAACTATGTATGTTAAAAAAAGTCAGGACTTAGGTTAGGATGTTAAAATGTATGGTAAATTGAAGAAAAATCGATGTTTTTTAATTTTCTCCAACTCTTGATATTGTAGATAAACAAATATATTGTTGCAGATGGCGCCACACTGGCTACAAGCAATTGTACTTGGACGGGTCGCGGTCCCCCTCCCCGCGGCGGTCTCGCTCTCCCATCGCTCTCGCACGCCGCTCTAGGTATATATCACTATCCTTCTCATCGTCAGTGGAAAGGAAAAGCTACTGAGGGCGTGCTCTAGCTGTCGGTTGGTATGATCGTTGACGTTTAGATCGGTCAGTATGGGAAAGTCTAACAGCCTTATTCATAAAAAGTTAGAGCCTCCTTGAAGGCTCCTTGAAGGCCCGATGCTAAAAAACATGATTCATAAGTGTCTGTTAGCGCTAATCAGTCGATCAAGGCTCTGCTAAAGTTGGAGGACCGTAGACCTTCCTATCTCCCTGCTAAGTCACAAAATGGCCGCCACAAGTTTGAACAGCTGACTTTGACAAGAGCAAAAAACCATACCGAAGATATTTTAGTGAAGGGAGGGTTACGCAAAGATTTAAAAAAAAAAACAGGAAAAAATATTTTCAGGAATTTGTATTTAAAAATCCTCTAAATTAGGTATTTATTACTTCTACTTTACTACTTTACTAACAATAAATATGAAAAAAAAAATTAGGATGATTAACATAATTACGGCTTTTTGCACTTAGGTACAACATAAACATGCTGATCGGAAATGGCGGGAAAACAAACATCTCGCTTTTTATATTTTTTTCCTGCTAATTTGCTGTCATTATTGCTGTCAATTTTTTGTCTTTGATTTGTCAAGATGGCCAACATAACGCGTCTAATCCGTCTGTCAGCAACTCAACTACTAGCAGACTGCTAGCAAGCGTTTATGAATCATACTTCTTGACAACCGTCTAACAAGCTTAATCAGTCTGCTAAGTAACAGACCGATCAAACCTCAATTAAGGATTTTTTATGAATAAGGCTGTAAAACTACAAGAAATACGAAGATCTGTTCTTAGGAACCATGTCATGTCATCGATTTTAGTAACAAGAAAAACTGCATTCAGACATTAAAAAAAAAACTTGTTCTCAGTACGGGAATCGAACCAGGTCGTTTTAAAAAAAAAACTACTTTAAGATTGGTTTTTGGAATCTTTTTGTAAGCAATCAAATTAAGATTGGTTTTTTGCAATCCTCCTTAGTAACGATATCTCTTGTCCGGGTGAGCGGTTAGTTCCAATGGAGTGCCGAAAAAAGTTTCTCGATGAGGGCTACGGCATAGATGTCGCTAGCGTCACTGCTTAAGTGACTAAGTAAGAAACAAACAAGCTGAGATATGAGGTGCATAGGGGAAATTCGTGTCGGTACCGTTGACCATCAGTGGTGTAGCGGTATAGCACGCGGTACGGATTACCGAGGACCTGGGTTCGATTCCCAGTGATGGTCTTATTTTTCTGTTTTTTCTGTGCATCTATATTTCAGTTTGTATTTTCAAAAACTACTTCACTTCTATTTGCATATTGATAGTGTAGGTCATCTCTCTGATATTATAAATGCTAAAGTTTGTAAGTCTGTTTGTTTGTTTGTTTGGTACTTCATCACTTCTAAACTGCTGACCGGATTTAGATGAAATTCGGTACACAGATAGTTTTGAGTCCTGGGGAAGGACATGGGATAGTTTTTATCCGGAAATTGCAAACGTCCGGGTATTATTCCCGTAATGAGAACAAGTTTTTTTAAAATGTATGAATGCAGTTTTTCTTGTTACTAAAATCGATGACATGGTTCCTAAGAACAGATGTTCGTATGTCTTATAGTTTCAGACTTTCCCATACTGACCGATCTAAATGAGCCACCCTGTATAGACTGGGATGGCTGATGATGATGCCAATACAATACAATACAAATACTCTTTTCTCAAAAATGTCCATAAAAGTTTGACATTATTCTTTACATATCAGAAGGTGAAGTGCATAGTTTATGGTCAGCGAAAAATTAAAAAGTTAAAAAGATTGCAGGCGCGCTAGCTCGACAATAATGAATTAGCGCGCCTGCAATCAGTCACATTTTTTTTTTTAAGTTAAAAAGGCCATGGAAATGTTGGCACAAGTCGTATACAGCCAAGTCTAATGGCCGGTATTAGATATTTTGTTGGAACTCCGGACTTTTTCTATTGGGTCTGAAATAGCTTGTGGTGTTTTCGGTGGAAAATACACCTGCAGTTTACTTTTAATGAAAAAAGGCAGGAAATAAGAAATTTATTGGAATAAAATTAAATTTTATAATATATTTTGAGAAAAAGTTTATTCTATTTCAGAATTATTCACCATTTTTGAGAAAAGCTTTATATTAGTCTCGGCTGCTCGCAAGCTCGTCCGTTTAATACTCATACTCAGCCAGCAATTGCCTACTTCCAGGCCACGACAATAATCTACTATTATTGTACACCAGAAATAGTAAGCGATACAGAAAAACAGGTACACAGAGAAAGTTACAATTTCTTTTGACTATGGTTTCCAGATCGCCGTTGCCGCTCTCGCGGCGCTCGCGCTCGCCCATCCGCCGCTCTCGCTCGCCGCTGCCGCGTCGCGACTCACGCGCAAGGTCGCCCCGCCGCAGCCCCCGACGGTCGCCCAGGTAACCACACCAGGCCATATACTCATCATCCCAGCCTATATACGTCCTACTGCTGGGCACACCTCTCAGAAGAAGAGGGCTTGGGCCATAGTTCCCACGCGGGCCCAGAGCGCATTGGGAACTTCACACGCACCATTGGATTGCTTCGCAGGTTTGGGCAGCTTTCCTCACGATGTTTTCCTTCACCGCAAAGCTCGTGGTGAATTTCAAATGTAATTTCGCACATGAATTTGGAAAAACTCAGAGGTGCGAGCCGGGGTTTGAACCCACGACCGACGACGACGATGCAAAATTCGAACTTCGTATCGTATCATACCGTCCCGCTGAAGCTAATATTATTTAAATACGAGAGTGAGAGAGACGGTATGTTACGAACTTAGATTTTCGAATTTCGTATAGTCTGTCCTGCGGCGTAGACTTGCAAGAAAAGTCTTGCAAGTTGCATTACATTTAGGAAAAAATATGGTTTTTCCTAAACAGAATGAAGAGCACAATCGATTCCGATCGTTAAAAAAAATGGCCCCCACAAAACTGACATTATTTAGGGTCATTTTTTTAAACTATCAGAATCGATCGCGCTCTTGATTCTGAATAGGAAAAATCATATTTTTTCCTACCACTAGAGGCGCTAGTGTAGCGTGAGGTCTCCGAAATGTCAAATCTCATAGTTTTTGGGTGAGCTACGCGGGTTTATTTATAATTAAAATAATTTTGTTAATATTTTGCAATATCTGAAATTAATTATTGCAAATATGCGTTCCAGGGCAATGAATGTCTGTGTTTTGAGACAGTTTTGTCTTTCGGAAACCTTTGTCCTCATTTTTTTTTCCGAACAAAACGGGGACTATGCAACACTGTGGCATGCTCGATATTTATATGGTACGGTTTTAAGGTGTATTAAATATGATTTTAATCTAAACTTTGTTTTTACGCCCGTAATAACAGACCTTCAAAACCATACTTAAACACCTCACGCAACAGTGCGCCATCTAGTGAGACAAAAAACGATAGCCCTCATTGTATTGTGTTCCAGACGCAGCCCGCTCCCGCTGGGCGGACGGCGGCGCTCCCCGCGGCCGCGGTCGCCGCCGCCCGCGGGCCGCGCGAGGCGCCGCGCCCGCGCCCCGCCCCCGCGCCGCCCCCCCCGCTCCCGCCCCGCCAATGGCGCGCCCGCCCTCGCCGCCCGACCCTAGAAAGGTAACACATTTTTTACAAACTTTTATTAACTAAAATTTTTCACTAAACACAACAATAATTCATTGCTTTGGGCAAAGATTGAAATATCAAATACCTCTTCCATATTTTTTATTCTAGTATTACTATTAATTAAAAATTCATTAAAACTACAATTAAAAACAATAATATGGAAAAGTTCGAAATTTGGCCCGGAAATGTGGTTTGGAATGGAAGATGACAATGCAAGTACAGTAAGCGAAAAACGCTTGTATAAAAAATTAAATAAATAAATGAAATAAATATCATTTATTTATTTGACACTTGACAACAATTGACCTAGTCCCAAACTAAGCAAAGCTTGTACTATGGATACTAGGGAACAAAATAAAATACATACTTAAATACTTAAATACATATTAAACATCCAAGACCCGAGAACAAACATTGTTATTCACACAAATATCTGCCCCGGCCGGCTCAAGCTTCGTAATCAGGTTCTCTAACCACTTGGTCATCCGGTCGTCAAACACTTTTTAACGAATACTTATTTTTTTGATCTTTTCGTTAAATAATCAGGCGTTATGATTATTTTTTTGTTGTAGTCCTCGGGCTCGGGTTCTTCAGTGAGCAGCTGCTCGGACGAGTCTTGCTCCGTGTGCTCCGCTAAGAACAAGAAGGGGCCGCCGCCAGGACCAAAGGGAGCGAAGCCGCCGTGAGTTTTACTGTTTTGTTTACTAGCTGTTGCCCGCGACTCCGTCTGCGTAGAAGTATAAAAAATAGTTTACATCGTATTCGCAGACCTACCAAATACAACGTGTGACATCCATAAAAAGTTAAGAACATACATTATAACTAACGATAGCTTTAACTATTGAGAACCGTTTTATCGAAAAAATATAACAATTACCTTTACTAATGGAGAGTTATTAATTTTTTTAGCTTTGCTACCGATACATTGCGTGCCGAATTAATTTTATGGAAAAAAAATGTTTTTTCTTTACTAGAATTACTAATTTACGTTCATAAGGGCCTATGCTTTCAGTCCTTAAAATATATTTTATTATGGAAGTCACATGTTATATAAAAAAAAAACGGTCAAGCCGTTTCCAAGGAGTTTGGTCACAAACATTGTGACCCGAGAAAGTCAGTCATGCGATGGAAAATGACCACAACCGCCTATGAGTATAGCTAGTGCCAAGAGAGTTGAAGTGAATGATTACACACAGCTACAAAAAGAACTGATTGCACAAAAGGAGAATGAATGAAATGAATGAGTAAATGTCAAAATCCGGCTGTCATTACACGACATCTTCATGTTTGCAGGTGGTAGGACCTTGTGGAAGGTCCGCCCGGATTGCTACCACCATCTTGCTCGCTAATCCTGCCGTGAAGCGGCAGTGCTTGCACTGTTGTGTTTCGGCGTGGAGATTAAGACAGCCGGTGAATTACTGGCACTTGAGGTATCCCATCTTAGGCCTCTAGGTTGGCAACGCATCTGCAATACCCCTGGTGTTGCAGATGTTTATGGGCGGTGGTGATCTCTTACCACCAGGAGACCCACTTGCTCGTTTGCCATCCAGTCGAATAAAAAAAAAAGTGTGCGTGGCTTCAGCTCCGGTGGCACTGCCTGTACAAATTACTTGTTCTGTTGCTGACATTTTAAGATAGATTATAACCCTTTGCTACTAGTACACGTACACTTCGTTTAGCAAGGATTTATAAAAAACCGGCCAAATGCGAGTCGAGCTCGCGCACCAGGGGTTCCGTACAGAGCTCCGGAGGGGTCTTACAGCGCGTAAGTGGAGAAGCTGCATGAATACACATTTGTTGCATAGGTAGACAGCTATCATAAAGTAATTGTTTTAAGTTCATTTACCAGTTTTGCTTGTTTTTAACAATTTTTTAATTCCAGGCCGGGCCCCGGCGTGCCGTCCCCTAACAGGGCTAAGAGGCCCCCTCAGTCGTCGGCCCGCGCCGTGCAGCCCACGAGGGAACTGCTGAAGGCGCGTGAAGCCAGCAAGCGGACCAGGGAAGAGAAGGTCAGCTATGAAAGTTGTATTGAATACCATACAAAATTTGTAGCCGAGCCAAGTTTTGGTTTCGCTGAGTTTCGGCTTGGCAATGATGATTCGGTCGTAAGTTCGGTTTCGGCCAAAAAAACTGCTGAACCTTTCGGCCGGGTCGAAACTTACATTGTACTGGCGGATCGCGTTCGGCTTGCTTCAAATCAAATCAATCAAAATAAATCAATAAAACTAAAAATTTAGAAGTATATAGCAATGTATGAAAAATGAAAGGCACTTAGTAAGTGAAAAATCGTTTCCACTGTTGCTATTTCATCTCCTCGCAATCGAAGTGAAAAGCAGAGTGTAAAACTCTAGCATTAAAAAACCCATTTTCCCCTCGACGTGTCTGTCCACCCTCGCTCGCCGTATCAGCCGCTGTCGGGTGGCTATATGAACGTCTCGGGTAAAATGGCTTGATTTATGCTCTTGTTATACAATCTACTATATTTGGGCACTAGCTTCAATACTATATTATTGGTATTATCTGACAGGTCCTTGAATGGCAACGCACACAGATGGCGGTGAATCGTCCGGCGGCGGCGGCAGCGGCAGCGGGCGCGCCGATCCCCGCCCACCATATAAAGCGCGAGGGCGAGCGACGCCGGCGCGGCGTGTCGCCCGCCGCCATCGCCGCCGCGCTCAATGACAGCGACAGCGACAGCGAGTCGGACGCCAGCAGCGACCAGCCGCAGCGGTAAGAGTAGACCCCGTACAATCCACTAGCGAATGGTGTGGTCGAGAGAGCGGTTACAACTGTAATTACGGGCATTTTCACACAAAAGTTTACCTTTTCTTTTCAATTTTGGAAAAAGTATGGTTTTTCCTACTCAGAATCTAATCTAATACTAAAAATCTATATTTTATTAAGATTTACAAATTAAATTATATATAACATAAACATAAATATTTACAAATTAAATAATACAAACAATTAATGTCAGTTTTGTGACGCTTTTTTCATACACTCAGTATAGGCTTCACAAAACTGATTCAGAAAATTTTGTATGAAAAAATTCAATTCATTTTGAAAGAAAAGGGTACACTTTTTTTTAAATGCCCTTACATCAAGCCTCTCTCATACCTCTCTCAATGACAGTGGCAGCGACTCCCACGCCAGCAGCGGCAAGAGTATACCCCGTATAATCCACTAGCGAATGGTATGGTCGAAAGAGCGGTTACAACTGTTATTACATCAAGGGTGAGCGGCTTCACAGCTACCTCTCTCAATGACAGTGGCAGCGATTCCGACGCCAGCAGCGGCCAGCCGCGGCAGTAGGAGTGTTATACCGCGTAAGATCCACTAGCAAACGGTATTCTGAGCGAGTGGTTAGAATCTTTAAAATATTAGATCAGGGATCCACTTGCTTAGATGAGCCATGAAGCGATTGCCTTGAAACTGTCACAAGTAGTTTAGTGTGTTTGTACCCTGTAAGATCATACTTTAAAAAAAACCAGCGAGGAGACGTTACCATGGCAACAAGCTGCACTAAAAAGTTGATTTTTTGAAACAAATAACTTTCTGCCAAGTTTTTTGCGGCGCATTCTTCTTGGCAATGATGGTCTTTCCGAAAGCGCTGGTAGTTTAATAACATGACGTGTAAAAGTGCCCATTGCGGCCTATTTACTGAATAAATATAAATAAAAGTCTGTTATCGAGTTATGTCCCTATAGTTATTGAGTGAAATGTATTTAGCTATACCCACTTGGTAAAATTGTATTGATACTATCTGTATTGCTTTAACATCAGCATGTACCTTAGACACACAATTTATGGCTTGAATAAATAAAATAAACGATTTGAATTTAATAATTACCGTTTGTTGCAGACTGACGCTGTCGGAGCGTTTCGGCAAGATGGCGCAGTGGTCGGCGGACCGCAGCGCTCGTTTGGAGAACATGCGGATCACGCGTCGCGACAGCGCGCTGCACGTGCGCATAGAGCGCGGCGAGGCGGCGCCCGAGACCACGCCGGAGCCCTACCCGTGAGTACACAATGAAGATCACTTTACACGGGAAGGAGAACGTATCTGAATATAGAATAGTAGATTGTACAACAAGAGCATAAAACGAGCCATTTTACCCAAGACGTTCGTTTAGCCACCCGAGCTGGTACGGCGAGGGTGGATAGACACGTCGAGGGGAAAATGGGTTTAATGCTCATAGTTTTACACTCTGCTTTTCACTTCGATGGCGAGTAAATTAAATAGCAACAGTGGAAACAATAAAATTGTTCACATACTATGTACCTTTTATTGTTTACGCATTACTGTTATAGGTATTATAAATTTTTAGTTTTATTGATCTATTTTAATTGATTTGATTGATTTTTAGTTTTATGTAAATTAAAAATTATTTTTAAAAATATGTAGAAACTTCTTTGCTTGTGGCTGTTTACACCTGATTGCCTTGGTCTTAGACGAAGATTTTACTTTATGCACTATACTAGTGCATAAAATGTCATTTTATGTCGCCTAGATCCAACATAAACACGAACTTTACGAGCATGAGAAGTGAAAAATGAATATGTATATCTAACTAAGCGGTCACGACATACAAAATACCCGTTCTTGAATCTACATAAGCACGACAACGTCTGTACACGCGTCAATGTGTGCGTAAGATACACAGGGCTGACTATCGCAAACAGTATATTTAAAAATGTTTCTCTATTCGATAACATTCATTGTGAAGTTTTAATTTATAAAACATATACAAAATAGTCAAATACCGTACCTATAAACGCTGACCAGGATCAGGAATAGAAAAAACCTGACACTTACTATACAATACCTACCAGTCATATTGACAACAGTGTCGGTGATGTTATTTAAAGGAATATTTTCTAATCCCTCAGACATTTTCTATGACAAATACTTTTATACATTGTGAATTATTTTCCTTCCAAGGCTATTGGTAATCTTCGGCATTTTAACGCACAAAAACACAAAATACCACGCGCAAACAACGTTAACTTTGACAGCAATAGACAGATGACATTTGAATTTAGTGTTACCAGTGCAAGAAATTAGTTCTATTGGTTTTCCGCAATGTGGCGAGGATTTTTATAATTCTGATCAGCCTTTACTAGCGTCGACTACCGTATTACAGAACCCTCATTTGGATTGTGTAAAATAAAACAATAAAGTCAAAATTCAAATGATTTATTCAGTAAATAGGCCGCAATGGGCACTTTTACACGTCATTTTTTTAAACTACCAGCGCTTTCGGAAAGACCATCATTGCCAAGAAGAATGCGCCGCAAGAAACTTGGCAGAAAGTCATTTTTTCATAAAAATATAATTACAAATAAAATACTTAAAAACTATATTATACAATTAAAGAAAAAAAAATACAAAAAATAATAATAAAAAGAATACAGGGATGTATGGGGTCCCTTAGTTACAGTAAAGTAAAAATAAAACCCAATCCTAAACCCTATCAGCCTTATTATAAAGTGGAGTAGAGTAGGTTTAACTTTAATTCGAGGTTGAACTTGAGATTAGTAAAAGTCAGTATTAATAAACAGAAGTAAGGAAAGAGTAAGCTAATCCAGGCTTGTCTTGGACTAAAACTTAATCCTTGGTGATGCCTAGTTTAACAATGGAGTAATATTGGAGTAACCTAACTTTTCTGTTTGACGTTGATGGTTGTGGTTTGCCTGTGGATTTATTTGAAATTCGTTGTAGTAAATTTATTTACCTAACTACTATTTTTGCATGCATATAGCATAGTATAGCATGGATTATATGCCGAAGATTTGCATGTCGTGCAAGAGCTTGAAGAACTCCAGGAATTAGAACAGGAGGTGGTTAGGCATGTAAAATTTTACAAAGTCCGCAAAAATCCTTTCTAGTTCTTTCTGAAGAACACGAATTTAAAACTAAATACCGATTTAGTACTGATACTGCCAATTTCATAGTTGATATGGTGAAAAATGAGTTAGCAGGTGATGCGAGAGGTGGTCACATACCGCCTCATATCAAAGTCTTAACTGCCATAAGAGTCTGGGGCCGTGATATCTTCGTTTTTACTAAATTATTTTTAACGTGTATTTACTTAACATGCGATCTTTATTCAACAGTTTCAGTTTCATTCAGTATTATTCCCGTAATAACAAACAATGATGTTGAAGTGACTGTAGGGCTACTACGAAACTCGAAAATCGAAGTTCGTGTCGTGCCGTCCCTCTCGCTCTCGTATTAAATAGTATAAGTGTCAGAGTGACCGCACGACGCGAACTTCCGAGTTTCGAGTTTCGTAGTAGCCCTGCTGTTTTCAAAGGCTGACAATCTATGTGACAATGCAAATATACATTTCTGGTGGCAGCGTCAGAACTAATTACCATACACTTACACCATTGTGACTATAACAAGAGTGAGCGAGATAACACTACAAAACAGCGCCATGCTCGGCCGCATGTTATATTTGGTTGCTTTCTACTTTGGATGTGGGTTCATACACAGATTAAAGACATTTTCTTTTTTTTCTATGGTTCATTCCTCGTTCATTCAATGATTCATTTTTTTTATTTTTTTCACGCTGAGTGCCATTGTTTACGTCATAGTCTAGGTTTAATAAATGTTTAACTAATACCTCGCTAGTCCATGTTTATTAATACAAATTTTAAAACTGACTTATACTTATTTAGTCAAGGAGACTAGTCCAAGTGTAAGTTCGGATTAAATTCGAATTAGATGTTTTATTAATAAGGCTGTATGGGTTTTTTAACGTACGTTTGTTACAGAGGCTTGGACCCGGCACCAGTGGGCAGCTACCCCGAGGAGCTGCTGGCTGTGGCGCCCGGCGGCCTGCCCTCGTGGGACGACGTGCGAGTGAGATACGACTACTACAAGAAGCGAGGGTATCTGCGAGGTGAGTCACTGGGCCCAGCAGTGGGCGACCAGAGTAGAGTAAAATTTATCTATTTACGAATAATCGATGCGGAATCGGGAAAAGCCGATAGAATAGTAGTTTATGCAACTGTTACATAATAAGGGTCCTTAAAACACGAGTGGTGTGTGGTTTTATGAAACGAGGCGAAACGGAGTTTCATAAATGGATCACATGAGTGTTTTAACCCATATATGCCCAGAACTATTTTTATTCTCCAATATCTTTCAGTGACTTCGTTCGAATCGTTTATCATCTCCTGAGGTTCCTATATCGTTATTCCGAACTCGATGTATTTTTAAAACACAGTGTATATTAACTGAGTGTATGTCCCTTAGGTCTGACGCTGGGCGATTACGTTAAATGGGAGGAGTGGTGGTACAAGTATCAGGAGTGGCTCAAGCGGGAACGTGCCTACGAGCGCTGGGCGGAGGGCGAGGCCGGCTCGGTGAGTGCTAATGTACGTTACACACATGCGGGGTCGGTCAACTTTTTTGTATGTCGTTGCCGCGGTTACGTCCCCTGGACAACTTTTTAAAACCATGAGTTTCTTTAAGCCCAGTTACTTCCACACCGTACTGTCAACATGTGGGTCGATCAATTTTCTTGTACGTCGTAGCAATGGTTACGTCTCCTGGACAACTTTTTAAAACCATGAGTTTATATATGCCCAGTTACAAGCCCACGGTTTTTTAAGAAACTCTGACACTGTTGTATCTTGGACAACGGGACAGAATAACAAACAAGAATAAGTTGATTGACCCTTGTAACTCACATAAGACTGTGCCAGGATAAGCTAAGCGATTCTGCCGCCCTCGAGTTGCACTTAAGAAAAAAAACATTTTATGTCATCTAGATCTAACATAAATACATGAGAAATGAAAACGTATGTTTGTGCAGGTACGTCGCGAGAGGCGCCGCCGCGGCGGCCGGCACCGGCGCAGCTGAGGACGCGCCGCCCCCGCGGCCGTCCTCGCTGTGGACCTGGCCGCGGGGGCGGCGCCGAGCGCGACTAGCTCGGCGCCCCCGCCCCGCCCGCACGCTGTGAGTCATCACCATCATCGCCTCGCACTATAGCTTAGACTCTGGCCAGCGAAAGCTGTCCACGCATTTTTTTACGAAATTTGGTATCATTTTTGAGATTGTCAAAATTGACATTGCCATTCTAGCCCGGCTTAAATGATTTTGATACTTATAGAAACAAATAAAATATTTTTTGTTTAATTTAACCTTCTACCATCCTCAAAATGCAAAATATTAGATTATGTTAGAATTAAAATGTTAGAAGATATATTCAATGCCAATCTGATCAAAATGATCTAAAAATTGATGCGTCTGGACTGTACGTAAATAAAGCACTGACAAAGATCAAAAAATTAACCAAGGGACTCCTAAAGTGCATCATAAACTTTCACACATTACTACATGAATTTTCATGCATCTGGAAAATTTAAATAATTTCGAAGTATGAACATCGTTTAATCAGTGTACAGCAAGTGTCAGCCTCATGTTTTTTTAATTTGCCTCGGTTTCGTGTGGACAGCTTTCGCTGGCCAGAGTCTACCACCTCTTTTGCGCACATGAGCAAATTTAAAATACGGACGATATCCCGCAAAATATGTATTATAAATGTAAAAGTTTGTAAGTCTGTCATTCTTTTTTTTTTCTACAATCTATATAAGGGGCCATCCATAAACTTAATATTTATTTTGTTCGCAGGCAAACCACCATATGGTGGTTAACCAGAAATCCAGTGGTGCTAAGGGTGTTGAAAGTTTTATGGACAGTATCGCGAAGTGTATTACTAATGTAGTGATAAATATTATACTAACACATTTTAAAGTTAAGACATGTTATATTACGCGTCATTTTAACAATTACGAAACTTTTTATCGATGGTGAGCGCTGTGAGATACTTATTTGTGACTGCTGTACTTGGAGATGTGAACTATAATTAATTGACTCCGAAGTGTTGGACAGAAATGTTTTTTGCTTACTCTGGATCTCTAGATTAAACACTGTAAGTAAGAATATGCAATAATCTATAACGTACCTGCCGAGTCCAAACTTTTTTAACAGATTTACTTGGGTCAATCAACTTTTTCTTGTACTTCGTTGTCATGGTTACGTCCCCTGGACAACTCTTCAAAACTATGAGTTTCTATGTGTTTTCATAAAGCGTAGTATTTTGTCATAGTTAATAGCCCATTATTTTATGGACTATCTCCTAACCACATTAGGAGCATATTTTATATTATAATAGTTTTTTTTTTTAAGAAACTGTCACTGTTGTCTCTTCGATAACGACACAATAATAAACAGGAAAAAGTTGATTACATTATGAGGTTCAAAATTAAAGATTTACTATTGATACAGCAAGGGATTAAATCATCATCATGTCAGCTGAAAGACGTCCACTGCTCTCTACTTAGACCGGTCTTGTGCCTTCCGCATCCACCGCGTTCCCGCAATCTTAACCAGGTCGTCGCTCCATCTTGTTGGAGGCCTACCGACAGCTCGTCTCCCGGTCCTCAGACGCCATTCCAGAACCTTCTGACCCTTCAGTCCTACGAGCAATGTGCCCCGCTCACTGCCACATGGGATTAAATAATTGCAATAAATCCGGTAGAAGCTCGGCGCACTCTTAAAAAAAAAGAAGATTCACCCTTCGGGTGTTACATTTAATTGTAGTCTCTGAGTGCAGTGGTAAAACTATTTTGTATTAGAAATAGAAAAGGCTTACGTTTGTCGTATGATTTATATTTGTATTAAATTATTATAATGATAGATTAATAGATATAGATATTGTCTACGCGATTTAATAGCATGGTAGTCCAAAAGTTTATAAATAACGTTGAAGGTTTTAATAATTAGGTATTGAATATTTTGTTGGTTATTTTCAATACCATGTTTTATCGATGAATGCCAAAGATGACGGGTCTCCGCTCTGAAGTCGTCTCAGCAAACAGTCGGGTAGCGTTATTACTAATAACGCTTTATTTAAGTGATGTGTAGCGACTCCTAGTGCCATCTAGTGAGCAAATATAGAAACTACAACGTCTTGCATCGCGCTATCGAAGTTTCTCAACTCGGACGCATATGTAGATCCCGACATGATCAATATGCTGAGAGGCTACAATAGATATTGTTTTTATTTTACTTGGGCCAATCAACTTTTTAGTATAACTTGTGGCCATGGTAACGTCCCCTGGGTTACTTATTAAAATTATTTCATGGGGTACAAATCCACTAAAAGTTGGCTCATCTAAGCGTGCTAAAAGTATACAATGCAAACATTTTTCTAAGAAAGTGTGTCACTGATGTCTCTTGAGTCACGGAACAGAATAACAACACAAAAGTTGATTGACCCTATTACACTTAAGTATATTCGAAGAATTGTTAATAAAAAAATTTTTTTTATTCGTCTGGATGGCAAACGAGCAAGTGGGTCTCCGGATGTAAGAGATCACCACCGCCCATAAACATCTGCAACACCAGGGGTATTGCAGATGCGCTGCCAACCTAGAGGCCTAAGATGGGATACCTCAAGTGCCAGTAATTTCACCGGCTGTCTTACTCTCCACGCCGAAACAACTGTGCAAGCACTGCTGCTTCACGGCAGGATTAGCGAGCAAGATGGTGGTAGCAATCCGGGCGGACCTTGCACAAGGTGCTACCACCTGCAAAATCCATGTTTTAATTAAGTATTTGCTTCTGTTATATGGTCCGCCCGATATTCAGTTGCAAACGTTCCGATCTCTGAATATGTATTCAAATGGGCATGCAGGTTTCGTTTTCAATGAGTACCCGTTCTCTTTGTCACAATCGATCGAATCCTTTATTAAAATAAATTAAATAAATGTGCTAAATTATAAGATCATGAATGATCGTTTTTTAAATTGTGTAGACGACTATTTTACGTAATGATAAAAAAAAGTATATAAGTACACGTGTACATAAAACTATGATAATCTCAAATATATGATAGATGTATGTCTTTTATTTTTAAACTTTGATAATTGTTTGGAAGTAGTGCCGGTTCTATCGAAGTGGTCGAAGTGCCCGACATTGTAAACGCAACTTTATTGCTAAGGGAATAGAGCGTGTTTAAGTTTATGTACAGTCACCAGCAACAGTATCTGACACAATAAAGCGCACGCACATCCTATCGGCCCTAGAAATAGAGTCTTATCAGATATTTATGTGCATAGCTAGCTGTGTTTTATGTTCTAGGGCCGGTAGGATATGTCATATCTTAACACGCTCCGCTGCGGCAGGTGACTATTTTTAACCTTGACGACTATACAGTAAAGATGGTCCAATATAAAACTGAACTCCCCTCCACCACTTTGGACCCTTTAAATATCTGTGACGAAATGTCCATTTCAACAACCTTATTACTACAATAAGCTCCGTAGTGTCCTAAAACATATATAAAATGCCCGTTGATTAGATTAATAGAAAATATTGGACATGCATTTTTCCTTTTGTCAAAAATAAAAAAAAAGTCGATGCCATTAACCGTTAAAGTGTTCCGTCCTGCGGAGACGATCCTGGCCGGAATAGCAGGATGTCACTACCAGATTATTGTATTGTCACGCGATTTACATGAGTATTCCAAATTTCAAGTCAATCTGACTACTGGAAGTTGGTCAAATTTAACTTGCAAGACAACGGGACAGGTGACACTAAATAAAAGCTTGTAAAAACATGCACTACAATGCCGTGTGAACCACGTCTTAACCTTTTCCACGCCAACGACATATATACGCACCGCCGGTTCCACGTCAACGACCTATATATACGTCCATTACTTCAATGCAAAAGCAACCTTCGTTAACCTGTGTTAAGGTTCAATTTAAGACATTGCCTGGCGTATGGGTGATGTCTTTTGTATTTGACGTGCCGGCGAAAAGGTTAAAAGTTCTGCGTGACGTCACCGCCGTGCGGCACTAGCACATAGTGACGTCACGGGTCCCCACTCTCGAGATTGGACGCGCTTCATAGCTGTAATTTTTTTGTTTGATTGACTAAAGAAATAATACTTATCCAATATGTTATAATAATCTAAGTGGCGGATTAAGTAGAATTTTTATTTTTTTACCCAGAAAACTACCCAATTTTTCAAGGGGCAAAGACCCTAGATGTTGGTAAACAATCTATGCATGTGAACTTTGATATATAAGGGAGTTTAGTTTTAACCTCTTCTTCGCCAGTCATCCAGTCGTGACAGCCAATGGAATGCTTCACACGCCATGGTCACATGACCAACATTCAACTCTAAATTAATCCTTCTGCAGTGCAAGTTGATTTGTCGCTGGTTTTTCTGTGGCGTACAGAGCACGACACTTCGTTTGTTTTGTGGCGGTGAAGAGGTTAATAGGACAATAACATCAAAATGTAAATAAAATGCTGTCCTTTTTGAGAAAGCTGACAAATAATGAATAAAGGTTATGAGCAACTTACTAATGTTTATTTAATTGGTATCTTTACCCCCACGCAAAAAGGGGTGTTATTAGTTTAATGCCAATGTCTATCTGTGGCGTCGTAGCTCTCAAAGGGATGCATCGATTTCGATGCGGTTTTATGACGTACAAGTCAACGCACGTAAAAAGAGCTCTAGGTGGCTAGTGGAGGGGATACGTTTGCGCATCTGTCAACTAACAAGCCAATGGCGTGACGGCCGCGCGCGCGCTCCTACGCCCCCTCCCGCGTCCCGCACTGCTCCGCCGCCAATTTGGTCCATATTTCGCTCACTGCGCAGGTATATCGCCAGGAGCTCTTTTTAAGTACGTTGATTTGTAAAAGAGTTTTATTACGGTGGTAACTCTTGCTGTTTCATTCAAATCTGTTAAAGGCCTCCACAAATACCATGACGTACCATGACTGTAATAGCAAATGTCAGGCAAAAATATATTCTTCCCGCACCCTGCAAGAGCCTTTAATCTGGAATTATAGTATAGTTTCGAACCCAGCCAAATATGAAAAGAATTACGACAATGAACTTTATGTAAAGTTCATGTCAAGTTCAAAATTCAAATGCTAGAGTTATGACAGTGTACCTTATGCACAATCCATGTCAAATTCAAATGCAGTTAACCCGCACGATCGTAACGGCTGGGTTCGAAAGGGATAGGTTATATTCACGATGACGCGTGTCGTGGTTCTTATTACAATGTCATTAATGACTAATTTTGTCAAAATCACGCGTCTTTGTGGATGGCACTAGGTATATTTAGCAACTAACTATTTATGTATGTCTAAAGCTCAAGTTTCATTGGTCGATCCCGGAGTACGGAAGATTGCCTTAGGCCCGCATTTGGGGTACCGTTTTCATTGGTCGGCAGAGCCCGCATGCGGGGCACGGGAAATTTCCATAACGCATGCCATAGGGCCTGCATGTCACCGCACGCTGTATGTGGACAGAGTTATCGACCAATGAAACTGAGCCTTGTGTGTCATAGGACAATAACTGCTTATGATTTGATATTTAATTTTTATTTGCGTCTGGACGTTTTCGTAGAAATAAAGGCAGTTAATTTTATATTGTAGCACAAATTGTGTCGTAATTTTATTCTAGTTGCTATCAAATAGATGTTAATGAATAATAAAATTAATGAAAGCAAATACTTTGGTTTGTCCTAATTCTTCACCCATTCTTCACCCATTCCTAGAGGCGACAATGGATTGACTAACGGTAGTTTATGTCTGTCCCAGAATTCGAGATACTAAAATGACAGTCTGAAATGTCAAACGTAAAAATAATGTGGCCAGCATAAAAGGAACAGTGTTGCTCCGTGATTTCGGTTTCGTAAATAACCGATAAAATGTTTATTTTACGATAGCAAAAATAACATTAATGCATTCAATATTCTACTTTCCATTTTACTTTATCATACGATAAAGTGATGAAATCTAAGTACAGGTAAAAATACAGTGTTCATCACTTAGTGCCAACGTAAAAAATAATACAGAGGGGCTACTACAAAACTAGAAAAACGAAGTTCGTATGGCACCGTCCCTTTCACTCGCGTATTGAATGAGATAAGCGTCAGCGGGACGGCAACATACGAAGTTCGAGTTTTGCATACGAAATCTTGAATACGAAAAACATGAACAATGACGTTGTGTGATCTCTGAGGGCCTACTCCGGAATTCGAAAATCGAAGTTCGTGTCGTTCCGTCCTTCTGACACTACTATTTAATTTAATACGTAAGTGAGAGGGACGTTACGGTACGAACTTTGATTTTCGAATTCCGGAGTAGGCCCTCAGAGATCACACAACGTCATTGTTCATGTTTTTCGTATTCAAGTGGTATTCAACCGATTTTCGTTACTTTACTCGTATTGTCATCGGATGTGATCAGTGCGTTTTCTCGTGTTTTTATTTAGATATTCATATCATAGAATAATAAATCAAATATTCATTATTCTCATATTATTTAGTTAATGTAAAACTTACTTAGAATGAAATTGAAACTTAAACATCAACATCTATAAAAAGTCGAAATATCTCGAAAACGGTCGCATTTTTATTAGACCTATTTTACCTTTTCTAGAATGTTCTAAGTGCCCTACATTTTAGTACATCACGGATCCGTTCATATCTTAATATTTTACGACATACATACATAGGTACCTACAAAATCTTTCGGTAATAACCGGTTGCGGCACATCACTATTTATGAGACGCAAAAAACAGGTAACACATGAAACGTCATTTTAGTATCTCGAATTCTGGGACAGACCATAGTAATTGTTATATAGTGACAATGAGAAGCCTTAAAATAAGAGTGCGAGTTTAGTTTACAGGCGAGTAATATAAATAAAACCTTGTATGAGAAATCAAGTACAAAATAAAAAACGCTGGTTAAATTAAGCAAATGAAAAGGCTACTATTTATTATTGAAGGTATTTATTATAATATCAATAAAATACATTATCATTTCAAGATTATTAAATGAGTTCCTAGCAGCTTTCTGTACAAAATCATGTCTAATATTTAAAATTAAAAGTACGAGTTGACGCAGGGGCATTTTATTATCTATCTAGTGAAAATTAATGCCAGTTTTTACAATTCGGAGTTTGTTTCATACCTTCCCTCTCACACACCTATATACTATTAGCGTGTGTGAAACGGCACAATACACGAACGTTTCCGTTAAAATACGACGGGAAAGGATTACTCACTACACCTGTACTTTGTAATTGGGTCAATCAAATTTTTCTTCTGTTATTCTCTCGTTGTCCAAGAGCCACACAATGAAGTTTCTTAAAAAAAAAACTTACAATATTCGCTGGGTGCGAAGTGGGAGGTGGGAACCACGAATCGATCGCAGCGCGCGCCGTGGCCAAACAAGGAACTTTTAGCGGACCAACTGTCACTATTTACTAGTGAAATTTACGTATCCGTGCATTATTATAAATATGCGTCACGTAACCTGCCGCGTAGTTAACTGTAAGAACAATGGCAAAAACAGTGATCTTGAAGAAACTGATTGTGCCATTTTAGGGAGGAAATAAAAAAGGTCAACATTATTATCGACAGTATAGATTTTGCACTTCTCATGCTCTAAAAGTAGGAATAAGAAACGCATTAATTCTTTCACAGAAATGACTATTTTTTTTCTCGCAATCGAAGTGAAAAATAGAGTTTTCACCTCGAGACTTAAAGTCAATATAAACTCTCGGATAAATAGACACCCTCGCTAAAGCTCGGGTAGCTAACCACCTCGGGTATATATTGGCTTAATTTAGTCCCTCGATAAAAAATATACTATATATGATCGAGTAGAATATTATGTAAATTACGATATTTCGTTGAAATTATTTGTTTTTTTTCTTACTCTTCCGCTGTCATTCCCAGCGAATATAGTATATAGGTATATGCTACTAATGTGCTTAGGAGATAGTCCATAAAAAGTGGGTTTGTAACTACGACTTCGATTAATTTTAACCACAGAAATCGAAAACTCATTAATCATGATTAACATAACACCTCAATCATGTACCTACCTGTGTTGAACAAATAAACGAGTTAATCATGATAAAACGTGACATCTTAGATAAAAAAATATCCGTGAAATATGGCGAAAATAGAAACTCATAATTTTATTGAGTTGTCCAAGGGACGTAACCATGGCAACGAAGTACATGAAAAAGTCGATCGACCCAAATGATTTTATCATTTTATATTGTCTTTGGTCGGCAACTTGACATTTGACAGCTGTCATTTCTTGTCGACATAACTGGCGGGACGTGGCAACCGTCGAGGCCGCGCTTTCACTTCATTCCCCAACTTGCCAGGGCTGGTCGACCTCTTTAACCTGCTATCTTTTAGACACTTCAACGACCCCGTCTCTACTTGCTTCTTCTGTTCTACGTTAACCTTATTTTTAACTTTATTTTCCTTGGCATCCACTTTCTTATCTATACCCTCTTTTTCTTTACTAGTAAACTCCTCTTCTAAATTCTTAACAATATTTTGCCGCAGCGATTTCTTCGCATAAGTTTTTACTGAAGTCATGGGCGTGAAAAATTGGTCAGGCGTCGATTCTGTCGGGGTGAAAAACTCCGCTTTTGACTTGTCAGTTTGCGGCGTGCTATCAACATCAATATCGATTTTTTCTTCCGATGGTTCAGTCACAATTACATTAACTCTAGATCTAGTCGGTCTGGGTGTCATAGCTTCTATCAAAGGCTTGTTAGTAACAGGCACCGGTATTTTAAAACCTATCTTCTTCTTTGGCACCACTTTTTCTTCTGGCTCATCGAAATTCAATACAGGTATTTTACATTTCAATTCCGGTAGCTCCTCTCTATTGACGACTACTTTCGCAATGGTAGGCGGCTTCAGTGGTTTAGATTCAGGCGTTTTCATTTCTTTAGTAGGCGTTAGTTTCAAATTTTCTAGCTCATTCTCGATGTCGGCAACATCGTTCTTAATCTTATCAGATTTGCGTAGAACATCGGAAGCTGTCATTAGATTCATAATTTCGTTCTTCATATACGCGTCTACGTCAGCTATTTGAAGTATCTCATGTATTCTAACATAGATATAATCATCAGACTTGGCATAATTATGTTGTGATAGCTCGAAATACGCCGCTTCTATTAGAGTATCCAACTCAACATTCAACAGTTCACTCTCATAAGTCTTCTCAACCAAATCAACAACGTACTTCTCAAACTTTCTTTCCTTCAATTTCTTAACAGCAATTTTCACTTTATCCTCCACAATACAGAAAGAATTCAACACTCCGTCGAAATAATTCTTGGCTATATCGAATTCTTTCGCTCTGAAATACACAGTCGCTTCTAAACCTATGATTTGACAAGCTAATATGTAACAAGATGGTGTCTCACAAGCATAACATGTACAAGATTTGTCGTGGTCGAAAAATTCTGGCAGTTTAAAGGAGGCAACATACTCTATGGGTATAGAGGGGCTTGTCTGATTCTTTTTGAGTATTTGCGCGTCTCTCATTGTTTCCAAGTGTTTGGGTTCGGGAGTGAAAAGAGTTTTTGTGTCTTGTACTGGCGGCTTGTGGAGGGCGTGCTCGTTTGTTTGTAGACCGATTATGTGCTTTAGACGTTGCTCGATAGTCGCCTGAAAAAAAAAAAAAAGTTATGGGAGTTTTAAAAATAATCAGGTAATAGCAGGTAAAAAAAAAGTCGTGAATAAATATCATGGGACACTTGACACCAATTGACCTAGTCCCAAACTAAGCAAAGCTTGTATTATAGATACTAGCCAACGGATAAACATACACACATATATGCATACCTACATTTATTTGACATCTCTAAGATAAACATTTATCAATGTGCCGTAAATTTAGTATTGTATCGCATACATTGAAAATTACATTTAATCTGTGTGGAAAAAACCGGCCAAGCGCGAGTCGGACTCGCGCACCGAGGGTTCCGTATAAATGTTTTTATTATATGATGTAGCAAAAAGTTTACGGTTATCGCAATTTTTTCTTTATCTGTGCTATAAGACGTTGCTTCGTACCAAATTTCAAGATTCTGAGTTCACGGGAAGTACCCTGTAGGTTTTGATTCCCTTGCGAGTTTCGAAAATTTGCGGCATAAACGGCTGTATCTTTTGATTACGTTGGCTTAGATTAGAAGTTTGATTTTTTCACAGCTCCAAGGGACAGTAGACCTGAGTATTTGATATAAATTTCAGCTTGATACCTCCACGCGTTCCTGAGAAAAAGGGTCTTGACAGACGGACAGACCACAAAGTGATCCTATAAGGGTTCCGTTTTTTCCTTTCGAGGTACGGAACCCTAAGAAATTAAATGAACAGTGATCAAATTCTTAAAAAGTTGCCGAACAAAAGTAGCTCAATTATGCGAGTAGAATCCAACCTTGGATTTAAAGACCCCATGGTCAGACTCCCTGTATAGTGAGCGGAAAGGCACGAACTCGCTTACCCTAGAACTGTCAACGCGTCCGGTGTCCATAGCGGCGGCAGTCATCCCAAGCCTGTCCTCAGCGGCCGCGGCGGCCAGCGCGCTAGCCAGCGCCGCGCGGCTCCGCCTGTGCAGCCCGAGACGCCGCGTGAGCTGTATCGCGGCGGCGGAGGCAGCGCTGAGCCGGTGCTTGAGCAGCAACGAGCGGCGGTGGCGCGCGCACCACGACGACTCTGAAAAACAAAAATACATACTTTAGACGGATAATTAGTCACAGCCTGTGATTGAAGATACAAACTGAAATATAGATGCACAGAAAAAAACAGAAAAATAAGACCATCACTGGGAATCGACCCAGGTCCTCGGTAATCGTACCGCGTGCTATACCGCTACACCACTGATGGTGCTTCAATTTCGGTTTTACGGGATGACCGTAAAAGTAAAAATTTGGAATTGAAATAAAAAATACAAAAAGATTCCAAAAAACCAATCTTCACAGCCTGTGAGTTAATTAAAGGCTGATGACTAGAATTATAAAATACCTCGCCATATTGCGGAACACCAATAGAACTAATTTCTTGCACTGGTAACACTAAATTCAAATGTCATCTGTCTATTGCTGTCAAAGTTAACGTTGTTTGCGCGTGGTATTTTGTGTTTTTGTGCGTTAAAATGCCGAAGATTATCCATAACTGTGATGTATGAAGGTAGATTAAGACAGCGCATGATTTTTGTATATAGGGTAGTCTCTTCCTTCTTGAATAAACGGCGTAACGGACGGACGTATTTATTTGTTGCTCCTTCAGCATCGGTTAACCTGGACCCTGGGACTAAGGACTTCTCAATAACCTTGGAAGGAAAATAATTCATAATGTATATGCCATGTATTTGTTACAGAAAAAGTCCGAGGGATTAGAAAATATTCCTTTAAATAACATCACCGACACTGCTGTCTATATGACTGGTAGGTATCGTATAGTAAGTGTAAAGAATGTTGCAATATGAAACGTGAAGTGCTGCCTACGCGTCAGGTTTTTATATTCCTGATTAGCCTTTAGTCAGTCAGCTAGTTGGTTAGTTAGTCAGCTAATTAATAGGGCATATTAGGCAAAGCTCTGCGCAGGGGGCGACACTAGCGCAAACCCATGATAACGTCAGTTCTCTTTATATTTTGTCGCCATGACAGATCATGACCAAAGAGTGTTAGTACCTATTGAAATCATGTTTATATTTATAAGTAGCAAAATAACATGATATTGTACATCGATAGTAACGGCAGAGCTTTATTTCCAAAAAAAATATTGAAATAATACGATATGCAGTCTGACGGGAGAAAATTTCAATAATATCCCCTATTAGTCAGATATTTAGTTGATCAGTCGGGTAACAGTTCGTCAGCCAGCTAATTAATTAGTCAGCATATTAATTGTTTTTTAGCTAATTAATTTATCAGCTACTTAGACTGTCAGCTAATTGATTTGTCAGTTGGCTAATTATTTCGTCAGTCAATAATTAGTTATAGCTATATAATTAGTCAGTCAGCCAGCTTATTAGTCAGTCAGTCAACTAAGTTAGTCATTTAGTAAGCTTATTATTTAGTTAGTCATTCAACTTATTAGTTTATCACCTACTTTGTTAGTCAGTCAGCTAATTGATTCGTCAGTCAGCCAATTAGTTAGTTAGCTAGTTATTGTATTGTATATACACAACTTATCGAATAACTTACCATTATTACCAACAGTGAGATAATGTCTCTGAGCATTGATTTTCGCACTCAAACCGCCGTTCATAGCCTGGGCGTCCAGCAGCCGGCCGACCGCGATAGAATCGTTGATCTGTTCGTCTGTCTGTCTCAACACGTGCGCCTGAACCAGCCGGATGAGGCGCGCCGACGTACCCGGCTGACCGGTGTTGTGGTAAAATATCTGAAAAAAAAAAACTTGACTCCAATCAAAAGTCAAAATAATAAAATCGCCCGCCATCGGTGTGATGTTATTATTATTTTTTATTTGCCTTATCTATACAGTGACCCACTCCTGGGTAAAGGCCTCCCCTCTAAACCTCCACAACCCCCGTTCTGACGCCATGTCAGGCCAGTCCTTTGCGTACATGTTGTTCATATCATCATCATCCCAGCCTATATACGTCCCACTGGCTGGGCACAGGCCTCCTCTCAGAATGAGAGGGCTTGGGCCGTAGTTCACCACGCAGGCCCAGTGCGGATTGGGAACTTAAATAGGCCCGCCCCACTCCCGACCCGCTGCCGTCCTGTGTTAAGGTAATTTTCCACCGGCGGGTGCGAGAGAATGCATACAAATTCCATTTATCGTCTCGCCTCGCCGGCGGAAAATCACCTCTATGCGCTTAAACAAAAACCCAGACTTCGTCACTTCAAAGTTCAATATCTCAAAAACGGCTGAACCGATTTCGATGAAACATGTCTAAGAACCATCGCTAGAAAACCCGATTCCAAATAAAAAAAGCCGCATTCAAATCGGACCACCCGTTTAAGAGCTACGGTGCCACAGACAGACACACAGCGGTCAAACTTACAACACCCCTCTTTTTGCGTGGGGGGTTAATAAAGTTCACTCACGGCAGCGTCGCACATGAACGCAAGCGCCGACTCCGGGAGCGCCCGCGCGGCGCACTCCGCGCCCAGCGTTAACGCCTGCCGCAGCGGCTCGTTGGGGCGCCGCGCCTGGGAGAGGACCACCCCCGCTGCCTCCAGGTACGCCTCCCTGCGAGTTACGCGATGTATGTACAGCCGGAGTAAAAAAAGGTTCGTCACCTTAAGATCTATTAGGTGGTAGGACTTGTGCAAGGTCCGCCCGGATTGCTACCGACATCTTGCTCGCTAATCCTGCCGTGAAGCAGCAGTGCTTGCACTGTTGTGTTTCAGCGTGGAGAGTAAGACAGCCGGTGAAATTACTGGCACTTGAGGTATCCCATCTTAGGCCTCTAGGTTGGCAACGCATCTACAATACCCCTGGCGTTGCAGATGTTTATGGGCGGTGGTGATCTTTTACCATCAGGAGACCCACTTGCTCGTTTGCCATCCAGTCGAATAAAAAAAAAAAAAAAAAAAAATATTTTCTTCTGTTCACTACGAGCGATAATCTGCTTTACCGATTGAGTATGACATATTGCGTCAACCTGTCAACCTGCTAAACATAATCTTGTTTAAAGGTGACCATAGCAACCCTACCACTGCACCTTGGCACTGACAAACACTGACAATTAAATAGAACATTATTTGATCCAAACTCTTACGACGCTGTTTATTAAAAAGGTTTGGTATTGATATGAAACTAAAATTGAAAATACAAACTGAAATATAGATGCACAGAAAAAACAGAAAAATAAGACCATCACTGGGAATCGAACCCAGGTCCTCGGTAATCCGTACCGCGTGCTATACCGCTACACCACTGATGGTCAACGGTACCGACACGAATTTCCCTATGCACCTCATATCTCAGCTTGTGTTTCTTACTTAGTCACTTAAAATTTGGAATTGAAATAAAAAATACAAAAAGATTCCAAAAAACCAATCTTGATATGAAACTAGATATATGTTAGAGGTGTATACTATTTTGACCCTTGTTATCATGACAAGTAAGTATAATTTTATATGCTACCTACATACCAAATTTCATGACTCTTATCACCATCCCGTGGGAATATCGGGATAAAAAGCTTCCTATGTTTTAATCCAGGTTGTATAGATAAATACATACTTAAATACATATTGAACATCTAAGCCATGAGAACAAACATTCGAATTATTCATACAAATATCTGCCCCGGCCGGGAATCGACCCCGGGACCTCAAGCTTCGTAGTCAGGTTCTCTAACCAGGGGGTAAAGTGTGAGTAGTTCGAAGAACTCGCGCTGCTAAGCAGACTTGACACCCCACACTTTAGTCTACTCGTGACCACGGCCACTGTTATAAATATCATGGGACACTTTTAATCTACTATTTCACATCTCATGCTCGTAAAGTTCGACTTGAGAATGACTTTTTATGCTCTAGCTTAATAGACGTGTCTGTCAACTTGAAAGTTCGACTTTAGCAACATATTCATTTGATAGGAACTTGTTTAAAAATTTATTTGGCTAATGGTACATCCACTATTTTGACGGTGGAATATAACGATCTCCATTTCTTCCGTGGATGTCGTAAGAGGCGACAATGGATATAGGTTTAGGTATACCCTAGGGGACAGGCTAGCAACCAGTCACTATTGTACCGTTTTTGTCAAACTCTAAACCTAACATTGCTAAAAGGGCCAATCAACTTTTTTATCCACACTAATCTGTCCGCGATATTTTTCAAACAATTGCAGATTTTTGTGAGTAAACATGTTTTTTCTGTAATTTAAATAGATGGTGTACATGAATGCATGCCTCCTACGTAAGTTCAACCTATTAAACCTTGAAATATCTTGTTGGAAGTACGATTTTTTGGTAACGCCAGAGACAATTTTGGTAACGCAATAGACGCCCAAAGTGTCGGTAAAATAGTTGATTGGCCCAAAAGTGACTCCGAAGCGGTAACGTTTCGTGTGCTCCGCCTACCCCATTTGGGAATACAGGCGTGATGTCTGTGTGTGTATAACGATCTAGACCAACGGGCTGACCTGTCCTCAGCCCTCCTGGCGAGGTGCGCGGCGACGTGCGCGAGTTGCAACGCGTGCGCGCGTCTCGCGTGCAACAGCCGCTGCAACGACACACGCAACACTGCCAGCGGGCACGCCAGCGCCTCCGGGGGGACTGCGGACAAAATGTACAACTATATTGGAACATCATAGTACTATGCTTGGCTTGGATAGGTATTCAATAAATGTAAACAAAACAAAATCAATTGGTGTATTAAATATTGAAATTCCCCCATAAAACTATATAAATATTTACGTTTCTGTCTTGAAATACACGAGTCTTGTTTGTATTACAATGATAGATAAGTAAAAATTTTAAATTCTTGAATGTATATCAAATCTGTCAGCTGAAGTTTGTTTACATTTAGTTCAATAACTATCCAAAACAAATATAATACAATACTAGAACAGTAAGGGACCTTCCACGCGATCCTTGCATGTGTATCGATACAAACGCCACGTTTTTCGAACGCAAGCGTTCGTAACGCGTGTGACGAAATTCAGTATACAGATAGTTTGGGTCCCGGCGAAGAACATAGGATAGTTTTTATCCCGGAAAATTGCAAAGTTCCCGCGGGATATCCATAAACGAATATTACGCGGACGGAGTTGCGGGCAACAGCTAGTAAATAAATAAATATCACGGGACACTTGAGGGTTTTCACAGGCGAAATAACGCTAGATGGCGTTAGTAAATGTTCCTTATTTGTGTCCATTGTAAAGGTTGCCTGGAAGAGATCGCTCTGAAGCGATAAGGCCGCCTATTGCTTACCTTAGAAAATCTCTATGTATATACTTGTGTTCTCTGTACTGTTTACTGTATGGTGTGCAATAAAGAGTTATTGTATTGTATTGTATGTATCGTGAAGTCCGTTTGACGTTTGCTTGCGATTGGCTCATTTAGTTATTTAACCAATCACGAGCAAACGTCAAACGGATTCACGACACTAACGCCATCTAGTGATATTTCGCCTCCGTGAAAACCCTCATTGACCTAGTCCCAAAGTAAGCAAAGCTTATGCTATGGATACTAGGCAACAGATAAACATACTTAAATAATAAATCGAATATTATTATATTTAGAAGCCTGTAGATGTGTCCCACTGCTGGGCAAAGGCCTCCCCCCATTTCCTCCACTCAATAAATCGAATAAATAAATAAATAATGTACTGAACAATTGTAATAGTACATTACTGCAGAGGCCATGAAGTAAGGGATTGATGGACGAGTTCGGATAAAACGAGTCCAGCAATCCCTGTTCTGGCCGAGGTTTGTATAGTGCTTTTCTCAAACAATGTGAGGAAATATTCCAGCCATCCATCCATCCATCCATCGCATCGCATCGCATCGCAGTATCGCAAATGCTTACAGAGTAGTGGTGGTTGGCTGTTCGTAACTTTTCCTTTGTCAGTTTAATGTTAGTAAGCAAAATTAAAAAGTTAGAGCAGCGGACAATAATGGATTTTCATACATACTTCATGGCCTAGGCCAAGAAGTTATGTAGGGAGGTGGTAGGGAGCCATAAATGAGAAACTTCATGTCTCCATTTCGTGACATTAACGCATACATTTCCGAGCATGTTTGAGAAAAAAACAATTTATATTCTATTTTTTCTAACATGATTCAAATGACAGATGCCAAACTGACGGAACTAGAGTCCCTCCTACTGTTAAAACGCAAACTATCGATACTTGTGCATGTACCTAGTGCTAAGAGTGGCAATAGCATTATTTGTTGGTATAAACGTTACGATATCGAACTGAGTCTTATTTGAATTTTAAAATATAATCTATTCAATATAAAAAAGCCGTGATGGCCTAGTGGTTTGACCTATCGCCTCTCAAGCAGAGGGTCGTGGGTTCAAACCCCGGCTCGCACCTCTGAGTTTTTCGAAATTCATGTGCGGAATTACATTTGAAATTTACCACGAGCTTTGCAGTGAAGGAAAACATCGTGAGGAAACCTGCACAAATCTGCGAAGCAATTCAATGGTGTGTATGAAGTTCCCAATCCGCACTGGGCCCGCGTGGGAACTATGGCCAAGCCCTCTTGTTCTGAGAGGAGGCCTGTGCCCAGCAGTGGGACGTATGTAGGCTGGGATGATGAATCTATTCAACACTTGGAGTGTCACTTTCCGAGTCTGACGAACAATCTTGCGAATTAATAATAAGATCGTTTATTTTACCGCTTTTGATTTTTACCGATAACCCTCACCTCTAGCAATTGCGGCCTATTGAAACAGCATTGTAAAGGCGTTCATTAAAGAAAGTAAGTTAATATAACACAGTGCCTACGCAGTAACTTAACAATTTGTTAGCAAATTTGACTTCAAATATTCGAACAATCAGCTGCTTTAATGCGATTTCATTTTGTCAAGCATTATATCTCTGTTGGAAAAAATAAAAAAATAGTTACCACCTCACAAAGTTACATAATCATCATGTGTCATTTGAATCATGTTAGAACAAATAGAATATAGACTGTAAGAAAATGGCAGTGCCCTGACCACAGATATAGATTACACTGGATTACGCAAATGCATCTACTTCGCGTGTCCGAACCCCGACCAAACGTCGGGGTTGGCCCCATACAAAGACTGACCGCTAACTGACTAATCATGACTAGTGACTGACTCGAGCCCCACGGCGCATTTGAATCGATTTCGGGCGGACATCGCTAATTCGCTCTTGAGACGTCACAGTAGATATAAAAAAGTGACACGGTTGGTTTTCATACAGATTGAGGTGTTTGCGTTATCTAGTGTAATCTATATCTGTGGCCCTGACAGTGTATCATGTACCTACACGTCTACTGGCATGTTTATAAGAGACTCACCCTGGTCTATGTTAGGCAGTATCGCAGTCCACAGCTCGACGGCCCTCGCGGCAGGCAGCAGGGCGGCGTGCTCTTGCTGCACGGTGCGGGTACATGGCACCAGGTCTGGGTCCATGTTCTGACGAGACAACAAATAAGATTGAATAACGGGATAAAAAATTACCTATGTATTATTCCAGACGTCCAGCTATCTCATCATCATCATCATCATCCCAGCCTATATATGTCCCACTGCTGGGCACAGGCCTCCTCTCAGAATGAGAGGGCTAGGGCCGCAGTTCCCACGCGGGCCCAGTGCGGATCGGGAACTTCACACACACCATTGTATTCCTTTGCAGGTTGTGCAGGTTTCTTCACGATGTTTTCCTTCACCGTAAAGCTCGTGGTAAATTTCAAATGTAATTCCGCACATGAATTTCGAAAAATTCAGAGGTGCGAGCCGGGGTTTGAACCCACGACACTGCTTCAGAGGCGATAGGTCAAACCACTAGGCCAGCACGGCTTCACGGGGATCCAGCTATGTACATGCCAAAAATTCAAATCCATCATCATCAGCCAGAAGACGTCCGCTGCTGTACGAAGCGGGAGGCCCCTTAGAACGCCGCAACGAAGGACAACTCGCCATTTGCACCCACAGGTTGCCCGCAACTCTCACGATGTCCCGAACACAGCAAGTCAAATAGTCACCTGGTCTTTAATCTTCCATTCATACTTCTGCGCCGCCTCGGCCACACAGTACTCAGCCTTCAGAAACAGTAGCGTAGCTTCGACCACGCTCAGTTTGACCGTCCCACGGGGCATAGAGGTCAGCAGACCCGCCACTATGTCGCTGTAGTGAGCGTTGTGTATCGTGCGGACGTGTGTGGGTGTGTCCATGATGATTGTGTACAAAGTGTCAAGTGTGTCCGGTTCGGCTGAAAAAAACATATAAAGCCAGTTAAATTAGATGTTATGTATGAACTAAAAGAATTTCTTTGCTCACCCGCGACCTTATGATAGCTAAGTTTATGCAAGACAAGAGCTTCGCACGCGTAAATCTACAGATACAGCAGTTGCATTAACATTCCGGGATTTTAAAAATTCCCGTGGGAATTCCCGAATATTACATCGTGGTTTTCATTGACATCGCATTAAAAGCCACTATGCCAAATTTCGTGACTCTAAGCCCAACGGTTATTATTTCGAGATTTTAACCCTATCCCGTTGGAATATCGGGATTAAAAGTAGCCTATATGTTATTCCAGATGTCCAGCTATATACATACCAAATTTCATCCAAATCCGTCCAGCCGTTTTAGCGTGAAGGAGTAACACACACGCACACACACAAACTTTCGCATTTATAATATAAAGTGGGATATGCGTGTTCATACAGTTCCTCCTGTAAGAACACACACAAATCACACAAAACCACCTGACGCGTTTCGAACTCAACCAGAGCTCATCTTCAGAGCAACACAACCGATGTTGTTACGTTGTTGCGTCAGTGTAGTGTGGTGGTGGTGATAGATGGGTTTGTGTGATTTGTGTGTGGTCTTACAGTGACCACATAACACCGCAATTACACTCGCGAGGCGAGGTACGAGGTAAGTGTGTGACCAGTTTTTGGGCATGAGTCAAAGAACCTCGCGACTAACGCGAGCTTGGTGTTTATTCGCGCTCTCGCTTCATTTGAGTTTGAACGTTGTGCTGCGCAGGTTGTAAGCTCAAAGACAACTGAACTCGCCACGAGAGCAAACAGGAAGCTTATTACCATCGATCATGCGAGCCGCGGGCCGAGATACGAGACGAGGCGCGAGGCGAGGCACGAGACGAGGCGTGAGGCGAGGCGCGAGGCGAGGCACGAGGCGAGAGTGTAAATCCCGCATTACGATACTAGCGCCAATTGCTTTATTCTATTCTATTGTCTTACCAATTATCCACGACGGTTGCTTCCCTCTCGTCATTTTGTAGAGAGCCGTCCACACCCCAGCGATGGGCACTATAGAAGGCCACAGTTTGGCGTACATGGAGTATTCATGCTTCAGGAGGGCACTGGAAAAAAAAACAGTTAACTGGGAGGGATTTAATTTTGGATTTGAAACTGTACATTTTTAAAGACCTACTATCCAATGTTACCATGGGTAGACTGTAAAGTAGTGGGAGGTATCTTTTTTTTTCTGTAAACTACCATTTTATTGGCGTATTATTATGTACATTTATGACAAATTACAGTTTTCTAGTACCTACTAAGATTTTCGGCCCATTACTAATAATTTAAATGTTGAAGATAATGGTTCTAAACACTAATGTTTAGCGGCAGGATTTTCACAGTCTTATCTACCAGAGCCTCATTGACTAACTTTTCACCACTTCTTTCTGTCACACGTCGGCAGTTTAAGGAAAAAGTGAATACGATGGCAAACTCGTCTCACAACCTCAGATTTGCACTAAGAAAGGATATGCATAAAGTTTTCAAACATTTACCTGAATTTCAAAGTACAGAAGAACGGCTTCAGGTTTCCATACAAACGTTTCTCCACGGAAACCACGCAAGCATCCAGAACGGACATCATTTGGAGCTCATCATCATCATCCTTGGCTTTCAGGGACTTAGCTTTTACATCCATAACTAAGCTCATGTATTTCTCAGAGCTTAAACCGTCGGGCTGAGCAAAAACCAAACTCAAAAATGCATCTACAAGAGCTTCCTCGTACAACTTACAATCTAACTCGCATATACTTTTGTTATAGAGTGCTCGACTTATGTTCTTCAAATCTTGCTCACTCTTAAAGTGTATGAATTCGTGTTTCAAGTATAAATCAAAGAGTGTTATAGCAGAAGCATAGTGTTCAGCTTTATTTAGTAATATAGCTGTGTTGTGTATGTCCGTTTGTAGTTTCCTTAGACATTTCTCATGGTTCAAGCAGCCTAGACGACACAGTTCTGTCAAAATAGCATGTTGTTTTGCTATAATAGTGTGATACACAGGCAGTATTTTGGTGATTTTTAAGTTGGCGTTTAGAGAAGATGAAATGAAGTTTTTTGCTAGAAACGAAAGCCGTAAAGCGTCGTGAAGACCTGATTTTATTTTGCAGTTATCGCACTTCAGCAACTGTGCTGTGTTCTGTAGCTTATCAAGTAAAAGTATTATCAATTTGAGGCAGTTTTCTTGCGAGTCCTCTGTGAATTCTCTTGTTTTTGATAGACTGTATTCTATGTATAGTCGTAACATTTGGTTGATGTAAGGATATGTGGCTTTCATAGCTTTGAAATAACCTAATTTCTCTGTAGTTTCGCAAGATATTATCAAACTGTTAAGTACTGTTTCACTGAAAGTCGGGCTGTTTTGTTCAGTTAAAATGCAACAAAATGAGTTTAGATAGAATGTCTGAAGGCAATGAAACATGTCAGGTGCATGCCCAAGGAACGAAATGCTGGTTCGGACAGCTGCATTCAAACAAGAATCCTTAAACTGCAGTTTCGTCGCATTTTCCGTAATAACATAAAAACTGTCATTAAATTTCACATACAACTCCAAAATCTCCTTTTCGCTGAGTTTTTTAAATTGCTTCGCGTCTTTCTTGGATGACAGACTTTCGAAAATCTTTCCGAAGACACCATTTAAGTCTTTAGCATATTCGCAGTTATATAAAAAGTGTAGCTTCTTCAATACAAACACTAGGATGGTGTGGCAGAATTGTATGCTATCATACATCTGTATGACTTTTAGAATGTCTTCCGTTAGTTTGGGGAGAAGCTTGATGATGGCACGTCTGCCTGTTTTTAGTTTTTCTATGAACATGAATCGGTCAGCTAGCAGGTTCCAGTAAGTCTTGCAGTACTCTGTAAGAATGTTCTCTGAGTCACACTCAAATGGCATATATGATAACTTCAGTACCAACTCCGGAGGAGGATGGGAAGGCTGAAAAAAAATCATAATAGTGATAATCAACAAGACTGTGAAAAAAAGTAACAGCTGTTTTTATGCACCGGTGTAGTTTTGTGTGTGAAAATAATTATTCAATATGTTTGTCTGTTTATATATTTAACTATGTGTGCCTCGACAAACCCATTAGAGCAATTTGAAAAAATCTGTCCTTCATAATAATAATTGCAGCAGCCATGATCACAAGTTGATAAGTTTGTGAAAGTTTAATCTTTAACCAAAAATACTTAAGACCCCAAAAATGTAAAAAGAAAACAAGACAAGAGGTCTATGTTAACTATGACTTAGAGTATAGATAGACCTTACCTGCCTCACAACATGCTTATGTAAGTGATACACGCACGCCAGGGTTTTGACTCGTTCCGGGCGCTCCAGGCCTCTAGTCTCCCTCACACAATCAAGCGATAGCGTCAGAAGCTCCTTGCAGTCAATCTTGTCGCTCCACGACGGGACTTTGTCAAGGTTTCTGTCAAAAAAAACACCACTTTTGATAAAGCACTGAAAGTGCAAAAAACTTACAAAAAATCCTTCCTGAACGTTCAAATACCTGCAAAGTATACAAAGGACGTTTAATGAGAACGGTCCTTTATCTTTTGATGGTAATTTTGCACTGATTGCCTTATAATCAGCAGTAACTGATGCCAAATCATGGACATCTTTTTCTGAACCATTTGCTTTCAGTTTCGTGATGAAGTCGTTTGCTTCCATTTTAGAAGACTTTAAAGCATAAGTCAAATTTTCGTTAAATAAACAAAATCACTGTTTATTATAGTTATTATTCAGATAAATGATAATAGATAGAACAAAGTTTGAAATAAGCAAGCGACCGTTATGTCAAATGTGTTTATATTTTACTTTTTCATTCATTTATCTAAGGATGGGCAAAGAAAATGTCATTCATACAGCATACTTTATTTACTTTTTATTTAACATGTTTAAAAAGGCCAAAACTAATAAAAATAAAGATTAATTAAGATTGTGTGGTTTAGATTGATCGGCAAACTATGGAGAGGAGACTGAAGAGCGGGAAAACCGCAACGAATAAATCATTTCTATAGTTAGTACTATATTTAACGAAGTAACAAATTTTTCTTAACTGAATGATAGAAAGATGACATCCAATATTCATGGATCGATCCACGATCGATCGTACGATTTTAAGGATTTTTTTTATAATGCATATAGATATGATCAAATAATTTAAGTCATTACCAGATGAGAGCAATTAAAGAAAAAGCTGACAGCCTCAGCAGGGCTACGAAGTTCGTGTCGTGCGGTCCCTCTGACACTTATACTATTTAATACGAGAGCGAGAGGAACGGTACGATACGAACTTCGAGTTTCGAGTTTCGTAGTAGCCCTGCAGCCTACTGTCAACTACTGTCAAGTCAATGTCAAAAAGATTTAGCAGGGCTACTACGAAACTCTAAGTTCATGTCGTGCGAGTCGTGCGGTCCCTCCGACACTTACACTATTTAATACGAGAGCGAGAGGGACGGTACGATACGAACTTCGAGTTTCGTAGTAGCCCTGCAGATGATCGGCGCCATTGCCAAATTGCCATTGTTACAAATATGCCGGTTGAGGCCGGTCTGCTATATCCTACTATTTTCTGATAAGAAACTTGCCATTTCATTGTAAAATAAACATTTATTAGCATCTAACCACTCTACTTCCCCGCTTGCAGCGGCATCGCATACATAAATACAGGTAAATATTTGTCATGTAACCTCAATTTTTCCTGTTGATATTTTTTACAAATAACAGACACGCCTTGCCTTGTAGGTATGAAACTAAAATTAATTTGTAATAATCTTATCTAAATGTATTGGCTTCAATGTTTCTGTTGAGAACAAAGGTGAAAAAAAATAATTTATTTAGGTAATGTTTGTTTCATTTCAGTATTTTATAAATTAAAAATAATTTCAATATTTTTCATGATAGGTACTTCCTGAGTCTAAATAATAATATGCCTGTGAAGATACAAACACCCAGTGTACATTTTCGCATTTGTTTTTTTTTTCTACACCATTCTGGATTGAGGCAGTCTTATAAAAAAAAAGGTTTTTAAATATCCTCATTCATTAATTGAAAAAAGAATCTTAAGAATTTTGAAATAATATATAAAATAATAAAGCTTGTGAACCATGTCTTAGGCTTAATTAAAAAAGTGTAGGCCCCCTTTGATATAGTCAGACTGTCTAATTTCATGGAGTGTTTAATAATAATTAAAGCATATAATAATGACCTATAGATTTATTTCACCCGAGCCGAGGTGAGGGTTGATACTTGAGGTTGAGGGCAAAATATGTTTAATGAACAAGCTACACACCGCTTTTCACTGTGATTTTGAGGAAAACAATGCAATGCACACACACACACACAAATATCACGCCTTTATTCCCAAATGGGGTAGGTAGAGCACACAAAACATTACCGCTTCGGAGCCACTTTAAGCAAATTTAGGTTTTAAGTTTGACAAAAACGGTACAATAGTGACAGGTTGCCTATGGTATACCTTAACCTATCCTCAGGCGCCTCTTACAACATCCACGGAAGAAATGGAGAGGTGTAATTCTAACCCGACACCACACAAGTCTCTCATGCTCATTTGCCTTTAATATATAAGTTAACTAATTTATAATTGTATTAAAAAAAAACTTGCTCTTTTTTTCTGTTTATGGCTGTTGGTGCCTGATTACCGTGGTCTTAGAAAATGATTTGGATAATAAAAACATTTTATGTCATCTGCAGTAAATTTTTAACAAAGTTGTATAAATACTTAATTGGCCCTCTAATATTCTTGTGTCCTAATGTCTTAACAGGGCATCACATCTAGACCTGCCTGTTTATAATTCCATCCATGTTTGTAAATAAATAAATAAAAAAAATTAAATTAATTTCAGATCTGAAACTGCTGCCATGAAACCAACCCGTAAATACTACTTGTTCCTGCTGCTGGCTCTGGCTTTCTACTTCACAACATCAAAGCTGATCTTCGACAAAGTCCATGACACTACACAAATAGTCATCGATGAGCTGTTCCACATCCCTCAGGGTATCGCTTACTGCCAACGTAACTTCTCACACTGGGACCCGAAAATAACAACTCTACCAGGGCTATATTTAGTAACCGCTGCTACTGTAGGCACATACTTTGAATGCGACACATATAGTTTACGTTTCGTGAACCTAGTTGCTTCATGTGTAAACCTCATGATTTTCTCGTCAATTTTAAAGTTCATTTATGGTAGTAACTCGGAGAGCCAGTTTAAAATTGTGTTGCAGGCATTCAATTTGGCTCTGTTGCCTCCGTTGTATTTCTTCTCCCATGTGTATTATACTGATACATTATCATTGACATTTCTGCTTGCATTTTCAAGATTATGTTTTACGAGTAAGCATAAATTTTTTATTCTGGTTTTTGGCATGTGTAGTGTGCTGATGCGACAGACTAATGTAGTCTATGTAGCTATGGTATTAGGTCACAAAATGCTAGATATTATGATAAAGAGTTCTAGAGTTTTTGGTAATAAGTATTTAACAAAATCTAATTTAAGCACCAATTCTGTTATCGCTAAGGATGTTGATGCATCAAAGTTGAAACGCTACTACAGTATTAACGATGTATTCTTAGCTCTGGGATATCATATAACAACATGTTTTGGAACGTTTTTCAAGTTCTTAACCGCACAAGACTGGCTTATTATAATTACTCATAGTGTAACTTTAGTTTCGTTTCTAGTTTTTGTTTTTAAAAACGGCTCTTTAGTAGTCGGTGATAAGACAGCCCATGAAGCTTCCTTGCATTTACCACAGATGCTATATTTTTTGATTTTTTATGGTGTCTTTGCATTGCCATATGTAATTGCCAAAATACCATCTACTTTGAGACTTATGATGAGAAATAAGACTAAAATAGTGTTGTATTCCATTTTATTCGCCCTCATAATTCACTTTAACACTATAGCACATCCCTATTTACTAGCAGATAACCGTCATTATACATTTTATGTTTGGAACCGGTGGTATGGAAAATATGAATTCGCTAAATACCTAATGATACTTCCTTATACCTTTCTATTATTCAGTTTGTACGATAATTTGAAAGATCAGAACTGTGTTGCGTTTTTGTTGCCATACACAATTAGTCTGTTCTTGGTGTTGTCATTGCAGAAAATGATTGAGATTAGGTATTTTTTGGTCCCGTATATAATTTTGAGGCTGCGTTTCGTTCGTCCGTCGAATAACATTGTAGCGTTTGA
>NC_133497.1:2281102-2295577 GCF_025370935.1 Choristoneura fumiferana | reverse complement strand
GGACGAACGCACTGTTTCGCGAATTATGTGCCCTATATTGCGCAATTTGGCCTACTAAGCTTCAAGCAGCGGTGTTCCTGAAGTGGATAGTTTTTATTTAATTCTTTAGTTTAGATTCTTTTTTTTAATTCTTTAGTTTGCAATTTTAGACCACAATTAATTACGATACTTACTTATTCAATTCGTTTCAATCAAAATGCAGTTTAACAATGATTTTTAGAGTTAAGACTTCATTCACAATATCTACACGAGTTTATCTATTCATATTGTCTCCGATGTATTGCGCACGTGATCCTATAAGTAGAGTTGCTACAGATGGAGATTGTTGTAAAAAAACCATTTCGCCAATTTTTTTTCGAATTCTCAAACATTGATATTATACATACATTATAATTATTCTATTCATTCGTAATCATATTTAACAATAGTTTTGCCCGTGACTTTGCCTGCGTAGATTTTTATATATAGGAATGAGGTTAATATCCTGTATTGCCCGTTTCCGTGAGATTTTCGAAAAATCCTTCAAACTACGGCTAAATAATCAACTGAAAATTGTGATCACTAAGTGTACATATAATGCTCAAAATACATCGAGCGATCTCAAAGATTTCGTACGATGTCTGTCGTACTGATGTATAAGTACTTGTGAGATGCTTGTGTTTTCATGCGATGGCCAAGTGAATCTATTGATTTATTAACTAAATCTATTATTTAAAACATAATAGTTATTTGTGCAACAAGAGAGCAAAGTTGTTTTTTGTGCGAGTGTTGAATTGAATCCCGAGCAAGCGAAGGATTCTATAATTGAATCACGAGCGTAGCGAGTGATTCTAGGTTAGAATCCTGAGAGCAGTGAGGGATTCAAACACACAGATGCAAAAAAACTTTGATCTGTCTTCTCTATGCACGGGGCCCTTGTCCACCTAGCTACGCCACTGCTTGTGACACATACAACTTTTCACCTTAGCAGCGAGAACATAGGTTAGAATAAATCACATATACTTACCCATTTACAAAAAAAAATACATAAATAATCCGACTATTAAGAAACAAATAATATAATAATCACATTTAAAACCTTTACTCAAAAATAATATGTACTGTCGCCATTGCATCTTTAAAAAGTCACTAAAAAGTTCAGACAATGATCAAAAACAGACAATGATCAAAAGTCTCCGGCAAGTATAGAGGTTTTGAATTTGAAACGAAAAAGTGTCCATTAAGTACGATACAAATCTCATACTCATAACATGCATTGTAATTTGAACTTAAAACTACTTACTTGTAAAATATGTCATATTTTTAATACTGCAAAAATCCTCATCTTTAAATAATTAAAAAGGTTGAACAATAAAATTACATTGGTACTATTCATACAAATATCTGCCTCGCCCGGGAATCGAACCCGGGACCCCAAGCTTCGCAGTCAGGTTCTCAAACCACTTGGCCATCCGGTCGTCCAAAATACAGGCGAAATATCGCTAGATAGCGTAGTATCGTGAGGTTTTTTGACGTTACGGTCTTGCATACAATTGGCTCATTTACGATATAAAGTTATAAACTCATAGGTACATAACATTCAGGTGGAAACTAAACTTAATCAAGTGTAGTGGCTACGCATCCTATTAGGGGTTGAATTTTTATAGCCTTTAACCTGGCCGGGGATTTTCTCGACAGATTAGTAAAGTTTGCATCAAAATCCGTTTAGCAAACTTTAAATAACTACAAACAGATAAACAGACAAAAATTCTATATGCTTTTGGAACGTGTTCTGTTATCGATTCTAAGTATCCCAAGCCACATTTTTTCGGATATCTTCCATGTAGGTAGTCTTAGGTTTAGGTTTAGAGATGCTTTATTTACTCATAAGAACAAACACATTTCCCATGACCGTTTGAGATTTATTGAAGTTACACAGTGTTATAAATGTGTTGTTTCAATTTTGGTTTTAAAAATACTGAGAGACTCACAATCTTTCACATTATTTGGTAATTCATTATAAATCCGAGCTCCCTCATACATTATGCTACTTTTACCGTAGCCCGTTCTATTTTTTCGCAGTTTTAACTTATTTGTATTTCTTAAGCAGTGTTTGAATTTTCGTTGTGTGAAAGAGATGTGGAATGTATTTTATTTGTTAGGATCTTTTTTACGAAAATGCATGTTGAGTATGTGTATAACTGTCTTATGTTGAACAGTTCCACTTTCTTGTATAGCAATTGTGTGTTCATTCTGTAGTCATATTTAAATAGGGTCTTTATTGATTTGTTTTGAGATCTTTGTAATTTTTGTAGGTTTGTTTTGACCCTCTTCAGCTTTATCATACGTATAGATGGACGACAGTGAAATAAATACTAAAATCTTGATATTTTGTCAAAATTCCAGGATAATTTTGCTGTTTAACAACATGAATCAATAGTTTTTGTTTATTACTTAATATATTTTGCTGTAAACTAGTCAAGTGCCATCCGTTTAGTTTTAATAAGTCTCTGTCGTCGCTTTTTCTAGTTAAATTAAATTCATTATTTTATTTTATTTTTTTCATATTTATGATAAAATATTCTGCTTACATTGTTCTTCAGTTAAGATAAATTAACTAAAATATTCAATATTATTCTGTATTTATTATATTATAATTTCAACATAGCAGTACTTACATCGTGCACGCACACCATCGTCCACCGTTCGGTCATTTTGTACCTGTTGTTTTTAATACTTCATGTTTTCCATTTCACAGGTATGTTCCGTATGCTGTACGAGTATACATGATATTCGGAGCGTTCAAAAATAGCACGTGCAAGTGGGCTAACAGGAAGGAGGTAGGTATCCTACTCGTATTTTAGGAATTTTAATTTATATAATATAATAACTTACGTTGCCATTTGTTAATCTAATTATTTTTTTATTGAAATAGTGTTTGTACAGACAAAGCTTTCCAAATTCTCCAGACTCATTCTACGGATCTCTACTTTATATTTAAATACCCGAGTCATGTAATATAATACCTTGTAATACCTACCTACTTATAAAAATGTATTAAAACCTGTTTTTAAAGTCGTGGTTGAAGTAAACTATTACATCGGTTCACATTAAATGTACGGTGAAAAAGGCAAACGGCGCGAGAAGAATTGCTTTTACGGATCGGCTAGCATTCCGCAGGCCGGGGGGGGGGGGAGAAGGAGAGGGGGGCTTCGCAGAAATGAATTGTTTTCGGTTTGCCGTGAGGTTACATTACATTATTGCGTACCTTTGTGGCTTTTTAAGTGTGTTTATAGGATTTGGCCCCGCAGCATGATTGAGAGGAGGTGGGTTCTGTGGACCAGAAAATATTCCCTCTTTCTGACAGAACATGGGTTTTTCAACGTTATTGAATTTACTTTTGAATCGGAAATTTATTTAAATATTTCTTATCGTTACTTGAAATAAACGGACAATCTAATTGCTGCAAGTCTATAAATACTTGCTTATTAGTTAAACATTTTCTTCCTTCTAGGGTTGTATAAATTCTGTGTCTATTGTTCGAGCCCGCTACTCGTAATTAAAGCAGACATCTGTTATACTGCCTTGTCGATAAAGTCTAATAAATATACGCATTTATTAAGTAATTCAAAACATTTGTATTTTAACGTAACAATTCAAATTCCTGCCCACCTGCGCGAGATTCTAGCGGACATAGTAATTTAATTTCGCTCGTTACACGAAGGAATTATTCGGAAAAAAGTGGAGGGAAACTCATAAAGCTATTACTTGGAAACGCCTGACGTAGCGTTCACAGATACGAGGCGAAGCACAAAATTAATTTTGAAACCGGCTTAAAATCGAAATTGTTAGCTCTTAGAGCGGGTAGTGACGATTTAATTAAAATTAACGATACAGTGCGATAAAATATAAATTTAAATAAACAATAAAGTCCAGTTTACAACAAGGGGCGTAAAGTGAGCCTCAAGTTCCTTTAAATGACATTTCGGTTTTCGTAGAAAATCATGTTTCAACATTCTCGCGAGGTCGCCATTTTTCTTGTTTTGACAACCTCTACTATTCTTTCTGTCAGGCGAGTTACATGCTTTTCCGCCATAGTAGTGTTATTAAATAACCTAAACCATAAACATAAACCTGCTGACTATACATAATTTATCTGGTTCCTTAAACAAAGTGGACAAAAAGAAAAAAAAACATTATCACTTAAGTACTCCCCACTCAATTTGTTGACACTTAACGCAAAATATAATCCAGCTTTGGGTCAACAGCAGCGATTGAAAGTACGTACAAGTGCTCTAAGATCCTGTCAAGGACCCTTTTATTTCTGCTCTAGTGCTGCTAACGAGCAACAGATAATTTGATGAAACATTTAGTAGTAACATGTAATATATTTTAACATTACTATCGATATTCATATTAATATAATAACCTATAATTTTACAGTTAAGTGTAGCTTGTTGTGAAATTGAGTAAAAAAGTTAAAAGTGTTTGTTTAATGGTTCAAACCATATATACCAATAATACTATACCAAAAATAGGTAAATATTTAACGATAATTTCGCTATTTATGCAATCTATTACTACTGCAATCTATTATTATTATAACTGTATTATTTAATAGTGACATATTTGCTGGTCAATGTTTAATTTAAGTCTTATTTCTTAAGTTTTCTATATTGTGCCGTTTATTGCCCAAGTAAAATTTAAACATTATTTTGAAATTAACTGCAACTATGAGAAGAAATATGATTACTTATGATAAAAATTTTAGCAAATTCTCAGATAAAGTGAATATATTGAGTTTTGTGTTCCGAAAATCGCAAAAATCGACACCGCTCTCTCTTAAACTCTTGATTACTTGTAAACTGTGAATAACGTTTCAGCAAAAAAATATTACAACAATGCTGGATGCAATTTTTTTTTACTATCCACAAAAAACCGGCCAAGAGCATGTCGGACACGCCCAAAATAGGGTTCCGTAGCCATTACAAAAAAATTAAGTAATATTTTTCTAAGGATTTCGTATTTTATACGGAATCTTCCATGTTTAGGTATATTTTATATCTTGGGCTGCTATTTATTCATAAACTACTAATAATTCTCAAGCAAACTTAGCTATTATAGTTTTCCTTGAAAGTTTGATATATTTACTGCCATCCTGATTTTTTTCAAATTTTTCCACCCACCGGTTTAGATTTTAGAGAGGGGGAGGGGCGCTTAATTTTAATGAACATTTGCACTTTAAAGTTGAATTTTTCACAAACAAATCACTGAATCGAAAAATCGTTTTAGGAAGCCCCAATGGTTTAAAAAAACGAATCCAACGATACCCCACACTATAGGGTTGGATGAGAAAAAAAAATCACCCCCACTTTACGTCTATGGGAGGTACCCTAAAAATAGGGCATAGTTTACATATATATCCGTGCAAAATTACAGCTTTCTAGCATTGATAGTCTCTGAGAAAAGCCGCGGACAGACGGACAGACAGACAGACAGACAGACAGACATGGCGATACTATAAGGGTTCCGTTTTTGCCATTTTGGCTCCGAAACCCAAAAAACTGCCATCTTACACAAAAGAACATAACCGATGCGATGTTCCCATAAATACTATTTTCTTATTTTAACATTTTAGCTATTTTTGTGGCAAATATTTTAATATCATTCCAACTACGGAACCCTTCATTATCCAAGGTTCATGGTCCGATACGTGCTTGGCTGATTTAATATGACACTCAATCTTAAAGTTTCATTGACAGTACATTAAGATGTAAATTGGTTCAACTATACCTACATAGCTACAAATAATAATGTTAGCATCAAATCATTTATTACCCGACTGTCCGAAGGAGGGTTATGTTTTTCGAGCGTATGTATGTATGTATGTAAGTATGTATGTATGTATATATGTAAGAATATATGTATGTATGTATGTGGGTTGTATGTCCATTTCTTTGGTCCTCGCTGCAACCTAAACGGCTGGACGGATTGTAACATAATGAGATATCATTGGATTCGTCATAACTGTCGGAGTGACAAGAAGTTTAATATTTCAATATGGCGTCTGCGAAAAAAAATATGGCGAAGTAATAAAGAAAAATCACTTCTCACGCTCGTAAAGTTCGTGTTTCTACTGTATCTAGGCGGCATAAAATGACTTTTTATGCTCTAGTGCATAAAATAAAATCTTCGTCTAATACCAACTATATTTTTTAAATATCTTTTAATTTATATAAAACAAAAATCAATCAAATCAGTCATAATAAATCAGTAAAATTAAAACAATGTAATTATTATAATAATGCATAAAAAATAAAAGGTACATAGAAAGTGAATCATTGTTTCCACTGTTGCTATTTCATTTCCTCGCCATGGAAGTGAAAAGCAGAGTGTAAAACTCGAGCATTAAACCCATTTTTCCCTCGACGTGTCTACCCACCCTCGCGTCTATTTTCACAGAAATATCAAAAAATCATAAAATAAAAAAACATTAAATTTAAAAAATCAAAAAACCCGACTTCCCTAAAAACTAAAAGGAAAAAAATAAGTCTAGTGGTCTAGAACTCTGTCAAGAAGCTCATTTAAGGTTCAACAGTCGGGACCCATTACCAAGATAATTATCAAATAATTTATTGAATCAGGCGTTACTTTGCGGTGGTCCATATCAATGAACTAAAGAGTTTCTTTGCTCACCCGCGACCTTTTGACAGCCAAGTTTATGTAAAATATGCGTTTTCATGCAGTGTCTCCACCTCCAAACACTTCTTCCTTCCTCTTCCTTCAAGTAACTCTAGTTTATTTCATTTTAAATGCTGCAAACTTTTATTAAAATAAAGTCGTTACTAATTCAAACTTGGACAAAGGTCTCTTCAGGGAACTAAGAATTTCCATACAACTATGAAAGTGACGGAGAAAGCGGGACCAACGTTTAATTTCTATCCCTTACTGTCATACTCTACGATATTAATCCATCACATATTTGTTTCATTTCATAAAGCATTAATGAGAGTGCACCTTGTTAGGTAGGTAAATGCATCGCCGCTGTGCGGGCTCTGTACGCCTGCGGGCAATAGATGGGCGCTCCCTTGTGGCAGTTGCGGCGCATGTAGCTACCCTAGAAGATACAATCAGTACCTTCCGTTCCACCAGAGAATGTTATACTGCGTTATAACTTCGACGTAAAACTTAATATGTATACATTACCAGCTATTCTTCACAAGATTGAATCTCACTTTGGATTCATAGGCTGCCACGTCCTCTGTCACTTCATGTTGCGAGAATAAATATAATTCCACATTAAATTAGTAGGTAGTATCAAATTAGGTGTTTTAGCTTCCAACTCATTTGTCTCAACTCATTCGAACCCCGCTGCAAGAGTAATGAAAAAACGTGAAACCTTCTTACGCCCCCTTCCTTTAAATTGAATGTAATGAACGCTTTAAGGCCTCCCTTTGAAAATATCAGCTTTTTCACGCGTGAGGGAGACCTGGCGCCCGCGAACAAACGAATCGTTGAAGAATCTCATTTAAATCTGAATACTATTTAATATGTTACTCGATAGCGTAGTCTGTCGAATTATTGGAAGTAGATAGTTAAAATTCGATCTGTTGACTCAATATTATTCCATCATTGCACATACTTTTCTGTTTACAAAATACAAATGCAGTGTTTCACAACCGTTTAAATAATTAATGAATGTTCATATTTATCAAAGGACCATCACCACAGTATCACTTAGTTTCACGTTCCTCAAAAATTCAAATGAATGTAGACACACAATTCAAATGAGTGTCGGCCTCGGACTCGCCCAAGATAGGGTTTCGTAGCCATTACGAAAAAATCAAGTAATATTTTTCTAACGATTTTGTATTGAAAGTCAAAGTCAAAGTCAAAATATTGTAATTCAATTTAGGCTATAACAAGCACTTATGAATGTCAAAAAAAAACTACCACCGGTTCGGAAAAACCTCTGTTGAGAAGAATCCGGCAAGAAAAGAAACTCAACGAGGTATATTTTTTTAAACCGATTTACAAAATTATTAAATGATATCTAATATACATCACAAGTATTACACAGTAGGTTCGCTATTGTGTACGGAATCTTCCAAGTTTAGGTTTAAAGGCGACGCTCGATTTTACATTAAATTTGCACTTTAAAGTTGAATATTTCGCAAACAGATCACTGAATCGAAAAATCGTCATGGAAAGCTACAATGGTTTTAAAAGACCTATCCAAAATATCCCACACTATAGGGTTCATCATCGTCATCATCATCATCATCAGCCGGAAGACGTCCACTGCTGAACAAAGGCCTCCCACTCTTAGACCGCCACGATGAACGACAGCTCGCCACTTGCATCACCTCGGTTTATTCTACGACTTTTTCGGCGTGACTGATATGTTTATTCATGCCAAATTACAGCTTTCTGGTACGGTACTAACGGTCTCTGAGTTTAGCCGCGGACGGACAGACAGACAACCAGACGGACAGACATGGCGAAACTATAAGGGTTCCTAATTGACTGCGCAACCCTAAAAAGATGGATGGAGGCTTAAATGCATGCCTAATTGTATATCATTTTCATTGTTCTGATAGTAAAAAACTTACCGAATTTCTTTAAACTAGTAGATATTCTAAATCGTTACATTGCAGTAGGGCAGAAATAGAGTTTGTGGCCACTGTACCGTTTATGCCCATTTATTGTTTAATTAAATAACTATACGTTTGAAATAAATTTATAGTAGGTAATAAAACATTTCAAACTTTATTCGTTTCAGTATACACTTTTGAAAACTCACTAAACTAAACATATTGTTTGAATACTATAACTTTTTATATATTACTTCAAATGTCAACTGGCCAAAAACGGTAACTACTTCTACCCTAAAACAAAAAATACGTTCTTAGAAACAGTAAGCGCTCAGTATAGGACAGCTTACGGTTGTCAAGAATTTGTCAGTACCTATTAGACGCCATTTAAATAAAGCAAAATTAAAATTCGGTATTACATCACACAGTACGCGAAACAAGGAGTTGTTCCTAATTCATTGCCGCGTCTCTGCGGCATTGTTCTCCGTCGTCGCACCCCTGCGTTGGCTTAGTTATGAATTGATCTTCTATAATACACGACAACCTCGAACCAACCGGTTTTGATCACCTACTTACCATAGGAATAAAACTCCTTCTATTAAGACATAAACTAGCCTCTAAGTGCTATAAGCCTAACATACGAACCCTCAGCAAAAATTTGCAGCGATCGGTTCAGGCAGATTCCTACCCATTAAAGCGAGAGACAAAAGATAAAAACACAATAGCTTTGTAGATAAGCCGTAACTTTGTGAACGGCAAAAAGCTAGATAAAACACGCAATGTAGGGAGTTTTAAAATACGGCGGGCTCCATCTGTGTTCTAACTATCTGATTCCTTTTTAGGTGTCTTGTTATTTTCCAGTAAAGTCGCATTATACAAAGTAGTTTGCTCAGAATCGAAAGTAGAATCGATTACACTATTATATTAGCTTGTGTGTTCTAATAAAATCCCAATGGCTGGCACAGGCCTCTTCAGAACAGAGGCTTGGGCCATAGTTCCCACGCGGGCCCATGCGGATTCGGAACTTCACAACGACCATTAAATTGCTTCGCAGGTTTGTGCAGTTCCTCACGATGTTTTCTTCACGCAAAAGCTCGTGGTAATTTCAATGTGATTACATGATTCGAAAAACTCAGAGGTGCGAGCCGGCTTGAACCCACGACCCCAGTTTGAGAGGCGATAAGGTAACAATAGGCCACCATGGCTCAGATCGATTACCTAGGTTTATATTAGCTTGTGTTTGTTTTAATAAAATTTATTTATTTATTTATTTATTTATTTATTTATTTGTGATACACAGGTAAAATACATTGAGTCGTACAATATAATGAGAAAAAGTTCTCTGCGATCTACCTAAAAGGCGTACAAATTTTCAACTTAAATCTAAAACAATATCTAATACAAAACAAATAAAAATAAAAAAAGAAACTACACTAAATATGACAGTACTAATATTATTATTATACAAGGTGCTATTATTATTATTATATATTATTACAGTATTATTATTAATTAATCATATCTATACAGCAGCAATTGGTAATTGATTGAAATGTCAGGTTTTATTAATCAGAAATTCATCAACAGTATAATATGCTTCAGTTATTAGCCTTGCCTTCAAATGTTTTTTAAAATTATTAGTATCTAGCTCTTTAAGGCTTCGGACAACGAATTATAAATTTTTGTTGCCATGCCTAGGACACTTTTCCTTAACAAGGCTGTTCTGCCTTTCATAATTTGTATTTTATGTTTATGGCGAACACTTCTGGAGCCGTTGTTACATTGCAATGGAAACAACGTAGGATTTGACTTGACAAAGACTGCAACTTCGTAAATGTATAGGCTGGCTAAAGTCAATATCTTCAGTTCTTTAAAATGAGGCTTGCAGGTATCAGAGTTCTTAAGACCACGAATAGCTCGGATACATTTCTTTTGTGCAAGAAAAACTGATTGATTATTGGTAGAATTACCCCAGAAGATGATACCATATCTAAGGATTGATCCTACATATCCATGATATGCCAACAGTGCAGTGTTCTGGTCTGTTATTTTGGACAGCCTTCTTAGAGCAAAAACAAAACTATTTATACGGGTGCATAGAGAATTGGTATGTGGTTTCCAATTCAAATGATTATCAATTTCAATACCTAAAAATTTTACTACGTTTACATGTTCAATAACTCTATCTTTATACTTTACATTAAGATTGATTGAATTTGATCTGGATTGATGGAATTGCATAATTTTTGTCTTTTCAATATTAATTTTTAATCTATTTATATCTAGCCATTCGATGATCGTTGCAAGTGTATTATTTATTTCGTTCTCATATGTGTCGGAGTTGGACGCTCTAATTAAGCATGTGCTGTCATCAGCAAACAATACCATTGGATAATTGATATGCGCAGGCAAGTCATTAATATACAATAGAAATAGAAGGGGTCCCAAGATACTTCCTTGAGGCACACCATGGAGCTGTGATCTAAATTCGGAGTAGTAGGTAATTTCTTGCTTTGTTCTATCACAGATTCTTTTAATTAAAGTGCATTGCATTCTATTGTGTAAGTACGATTCTAATAATTTTAAAGAAACTCCTCTAATTCCATAGCGTTCCAACTTTTTTAGTAATATATTATGATCGACCAAATCGAACGCTTTCGTCATGTCCATGTATATTGCGCTAATAGGGGTTCTTGTATCCGTACATTTTGTAACCATTTCTATTAATTGGAATATTGCTAATGTAGTGGACTTGCTTTTCCTGAATCCATTTTGTTCATTTACTAATATGTTTTCTTTTTCCATGAAGTTGTAAATTTGTTCATAGATGATTCTCTCTGCAATTTTGGAGAATATAGACAATAGGGCTATGGGTCTATAGTTTCCCATTTCCTGTCTGTCGTTCTTTTTATGCAATGGTTTAACTACCGCGATTTTTAATTTATCCGGGAATACCCCTTTCTCAAGCATAAGATTGAAAATATAAGTTAATGGGTTGCTTATAATTTCAGCACAATGTTTTATTATGTAAGTTGTTATTTCATCAAATCCGGTGCTCTTGGTATTCTTGAGAGATTTTATTATTCTGTGAATTTGCGACGGTGTCACTGGACCCATAAAAATTGATTTTGATGAATTTGGTGGTAATTTTTTGGCATTTGTAGTACTATATTTTACATGAAACTTGGATTGGTCTATGAAAAAATCATTAAAAGAATTGGCAATGTCACAGGGATTATCTAAAATGTCATTTTTATTATTGATTATATTTCGTATATAGTTTATAGGGTGATTTTCATTATTATTTTTAATTATTTGCCAAGCAGCACGACATTTATTACTTGAATTATAAATGCGATTTTTGTTTTGTGCTTTTTGTGTTAATCGTATTATCTTCTTTAATCTATAAGAATATGATTTTAACTCTTCCCTGTTCGTGTTGTTTGGATTATTTCTGTAGCGCCAGAGTATATCACGTTTTTTTTTGCAACACACTTTTATACCTTTAGATACCCAATGGGTTTTTTTACGAATTGACAGTTTGACTAGTTTGAAAGGAAAACAAAGATTGTAAAATAAGGCAAACGAGTCGATAAAATTATTGTAGGCCTCATTTGGATTGTTACTGTCGTAAACGTCTGCAAAGCTAAGGCTAATGAGACATTTTTTAAATTTGTTGATATTTTCAATTGAAAAATCTCTTTTTTTTACATACCAGTATTTGTGTGGATAGTTTTGCTTTATGGGGCATTTCAAAGAGATGGCATTGTGGTCAGATAAACCAAGATCAACTATTGAGCCTTTCGATCCTTGTATGTTGTCGGCGAAGTTGTCAATGCACGTACCACTGCTGGGCCGAGTAATATCTTTTATTTTTAATTTTAGGTTGTAATTTAAGAGAGTGTTTTCAAACTCAATTGTTGTTTTATCCGCATTTAAAGTATTAATATTAAAGTCGCCACACATAACAATTTTTTTCTTTTTGTTGTTGTTCAGAGCGGTAAGAATCAAATTTAAACGTTCCATGAAATATCCTAAATTTGAGTTTGGTACTCTGTAAACACAAATAATTATCACATTATAATCAACCAATTCAATCGCACAACATTCTACCTGACTTTCTATTGAGAGTTCTTTTATTTTTGTCAGCTCCTTAAATCCAATATCTCGTTTTAAATATATGGCTGTACCACCTCTTCTGACTTTTCGGGAGAAAACAGAAGCCAGGATATAATCTTTTAGACAAAACAATTTACTTTCTCCTGCTCGCATGAAGTGTTCTGTAAAGCAGATAACTTCAAAGTATTTTCCAAGATCTATTAGTTGTTCAAGAGTAACAGTAACGAGGTCTGATTTATTTATCAAACCGGCAATATTTTGATGTAATATATTCAGATACATTTTGTCAGCGAAAAAGATTAGATTGTGGACTTGGCATACCTAAATCCGACCTATCACTTGTAGTCTTAGTACTATCATTCACATCACCGATGCGTAGATCTTTCGTAGCGTTTCTTGTGGTTTTATTTTCTTGCGTACTTTTAACAATATTTTTTTGAGATTCTCTTATTAGTAGATCATTCGGCACGTCTTTGGTACTGCTCACTTGCATATCTGTGATTATTCCTGCAATATTTTGAAGAATATTTTGCACGCCGCCACTTTTGATTCTTCCAGTAGTATACGAAAATAAATCAAACGTTAATTTCTCGTTAGAGTCGAAAAATGTTTCCGTAGTCTTTATTCCACATATCTTGATTAAGAAGAGTATTGAAGATCTCAACTCTCGAGTTGAAAACTGGTGCTCCACAGATATACGTCGGTGCTGCTATTATAATGTTTGTATGGCTAATAGCTTGTAGTTTCTGTCTTATTGATTCGATAATTTTATTGTAATTCTTCGAAGTGATGAAATCAATCTCTCCAATCAATATCACGCAAAAATCTTGTTTAGTGTAACTTGCTAGTTTTTTATCGAGGTCTTTAATCATGCTATCTACTCCAGCATTTGGGGTAACATAATGTATTGTGTTATGGTTCTGGTAAAGATCAATTCTACCGACGCTTTTAAGAATATTATAATGTTTACTATTGCTTATAATACATAATTTGTTGTTGTAAGGTTTAATTTTTCCTTGCTGCATTTCCTCACACTTCCCTTGGTGGTTTTTGTTGTTTTGTGGTTTACAATTATTTATCAGATTAGGTGGAGCATTCGATTGTTTGAGGTTTTTTTCAAATTCTTTAATCGTTTGATAAAGGTTCGATATTTCTTGTTGTGCTAGTTCTAATTCGGATTCTAGGGCTGTTATTTTACTTTCTAAAGCTGTGGTTTTTAACGAGTCTAGTATTGGGCTAGAGCATCTGCCAGAGGTTGCTGATAGACTCCTACGAACTTTTTTGGGTTGTTGTGGGGTTTTACAAATAAGTTTTAGTGTTGTAATTTCTTTTGTTAGTTTGTTGACTTGGCGAATAAGTTCATTCTTTTCAATAATTGAATTTTGAAGTTCGTTTTCAGTGCTTGTAAGTTCAAGCTTTAAATTATCGATTTCCAGTCTGAGTTCACTAACAATATCTGGGTGACTAGGTATGAGTTCCATGCTCCTTGACAAACTATTGTCTACAGATTGATAAGAATCATTATGGAAACCTGTTTCTTCGAGTAAATTCTAAGGACTTTGATTTTGATAATAAAATGTATTTTGAGAGATGTTTTGATCTTCTTCGAGTGTGCCATAACAGGGCTAGGTCGGTTGGAGAACCATAATTCACCGACTTATATATTGTATTTCTTGGGTTTGTTCAACAGGACTAGGGACTTATGTTTCTGGTAATATCTTAGTTTGAGTATTAATGTTTTTTGCTGTCTCCTAGTTATAACATTTGATGTTTTATCGTTGCG
>NC_133497.1:2249411-2276850 GCF_025370935.1 Choristoneura fumiferana | reverse complement strand
TTTGATAAAGCACTGAAAGTGCAAAAAACTTAAAAAAATCCTTCCTGAACGTTCAAATACCTGCAAAGTATACAAAGGACGTTAATGAGAACGATCCTTTATCTTTTGATGGTAATTTTGCACTGATTGCCTTATAATCAGCAGTAACTGTTGCCAAATCATGGACATCTTTTTCTGAACCATTTGCTTTCAGTTTCGTGATGAAGTCGTTTGCTTCCATTTTAGAAGACTTTAAAGCATAAGTCAAATTTTCGTTAAATAAACAAAATCACGTTGTTATAGTTATTATTCAGATAAATTATAATAGATAGAACAAAGTTTGAAATAAGCAAGCGACCGTTATGTCAAATGTGTTTATATTTTACTTTTTCATTCATTTCTAGGGATGGGCAAAGAAAATGTCATTCATACAGCATACTTTATTTACTTTTTATTAACATGTTTAAAAAGGCCAAACTAATAAAAATAAAGATTAATTAAGATTGTGTGGTTTAGATTGATCGGCAAACTATGGAGAGGAGACTGAAGAGCGGGAAAACCGCAACGAATAAATCATTTCTATAGTTAGTACTTATAACGAAGTAACAAATTTTTCTTAACTGAATGATAGAAAGATGACATCCAATATTCATGGATCGATCCACGATCGATCGTACGATTTTAAGGATTTTTTTATAATGCATATAGATATGATCAAATAATTTAAGTCATTACCAGATGACAGCAATTAAAGAAAAAGCTGACAGCCTCAACAGGGCTACGAAGTTCGTGTCGTGCGGTTCCTCTGACACTTATACTATTTAATACGAGAGCGAGAGGAACGGTACGATACGAACTTCGAGTTTCGATTTTGGTAGTAGCCCTGCAGCCAACACAATACTTGTATTGTTTTTTTTGAATAAATATATGAATGAATATATGAATATGCCTACTGTCAACTACTGTCAAGTCAATGTCAAAGATTTAGCAGGGCTACTATGAAACTCTAAGTTGTCGTGCGAGTCGTGCGGTCCCTCCGACACTTACACTATTTATATACGAGAGCGAGAGGGACGGTACGGTACGAACTTCGATTTCGTAGTAGCCCTGCAGATGATCGGCGCCATTGCCAAATTGCCATTGTTACAAATATGCCGGTTGAGGCCGGTCTGCTATATCCTACTATTTTCTGATAAGAAACTTGCCATTTCATTGTAAAATAAACATTTATTAGCATCTAACCACTCTACTTCCCCGCTTGCAGCGGCATCGCATACATAAATACAGGTAAATATTTGTCATGTAACCTCAATTTTTCCTGTTGATATTTTTTACAAATAACAGACACGCCTTGCCTTGTAGGTATGAAACTAAAATTAATTTGTAATAATCTTATCTAAATGTATTGGCTTCAATGTTTCTGTTGAGAACAAAGGTCGGAATAAATACTTTATTTAGGTAATGTTTGTTTCATTTCAGTATTTTATAAATTAAAAATAATTTCAATATTTTTCATGATAGGTACTTCCTGAGTCTAAATAATAATATGCCTGTGAAGATACAAACCTCCAGTGTACATTTTCGCATTTGCTATTTTTTTCTACACCATTCTGGATTGAGGCAGTCTTATAAAAAAAAGATTTTTTAAATATCCTCATTCATTCATTGAAAAAAGAATCTTAAGAATTTTGAAATAATATCCAAAATAACAAAGCTGGTGACAATGTCTAGGGCTTAACTAAAAAAAAGTAGGCCCCCTTTGGTATAGTCAGACCGTCTAATTTCATGTAGTGTTTAATAATAATTAAAGCATATACATATAATAATGACCTATAGATTTATTTCACCCGTGAGCCGAGGTGAGGGTTGATACTTGAGGTTGAGGGCAAAATATGTTTAATGAACAAGTTACACACCGCTTTTCACTGTGATTTTGAGGAAAATGTTTATTTTCCAACAATGCAATAAATGCTCATACACACACACACACAAATATCACGCCTTTATTCCCAAATGGGGTAGGTAGAGCACACAAAACATTACCGCTTCGGAGCCACTTTAAGCAAATTTAGGTTTTAAGTTTGACAAAAACGGTACAATAGTGACAGGTTGCCTATGGTATACCTTAACCTATCCTCAGGCGCTCTTACAACATCCACGGAAGAAATATGTAACTCTAACCCAACCCAGTCTCTCATGCTCATTGCCTTTAATATATAAGTTAACTAATTTATAATTGTATTAAAAAAAACTTGCTCTTTTTTTCTGTTTATGGCTTTGGTGCCTGATTACCGTGGTCTAGAAATGATTTGGATAATAAAAACATTTATGTCATCATCATCATCATCATCATCAGCCCGAAGACGTCACTGCTGGACAAAGGCTTCTTAGAACGCCACAATGAACAACAACTTGCACTTAACTATAAACATCTTAATCTATTATATATTATTTAATATAATATTATATATTATATATATATACATAATAATTATTCATATTTAACCATTTGTAATAATTTCATATAAAATACTAAATTATTTCTTGCTGTTCATTATTAAGGAATCCCTTTTTAAATGTGCTGATTTATTCTGATAGGATAAATCATGTAGAACTCTACCTTTATTATATTTTATAGAATTAAACTATATCTAATAATATCAAAAATTATTGTGCATCTTACACTAAAATATATAATATGAATTTATAATTCATTATAGGTTTAATTAATAACCTATTTTAAACCTATTTTAACTATGTCATCTGCAGTAAATTTTTAACAAAGTTGTATAAATACTTAATTGACCCTCTAATATTCTTGTGTCCTAATGTCTTAACAGGCATCACATCTAGACCTGCCTGTTTATAATTCCATCCATGTTGTAAATAAATAAATAAAAAAATAATAATTATTTCAGATCTGAAACTGCTGCCATGAAACCAACCCGTAAATACTACTTGTTCCTGCTGCTGGCTCTGGCCTTCTACTTCACAACATCAAAGCTGATCTTCGACAAAGTCCATGACACTACACAAATAGTCATCGATGAGCTGTTCCACATCCCTCAGGGTATCGCTTACTGCCAACGTAACTTCTCACACTGGGACCCGAAAATAACAACTCTACCAGGGCTATATTTAGTAACTGCTGCTACTGTAGGCACATACTTTGAATGCGACACATATAGTTTACGTTTCGTGAACCTAGTTGCTTCATGTGTAAACCTCATGATTTTCTCGTCAATTTTAAAGTTCATTTATGGTAGTAACTCGGAGAGCCAGTTTAAAATTGTGTTGCAGGCGTTCAATTTGGCTCTGTTGCCTCCGTTGTATTTCTTCTCCCATGTGTATTATACTGATACATTGTCGTTGACATTTTTGCTTGCATTTTCAAGATTATGTTTTACGAGTAAGCATAAATTTTTTATTCTGGTTTTTGGCATGTGTAGTGTGCTGATGCGACAGACTAATGTAGTCTATGTAGCTATGGTATTAGGTCACAAAATGCTAGATATTATGATAAAGAGTTCTAGAGTTTTCGGTAATAAGTATTTAACGAAATCTAATTTAAGCACCAATTCTGTTATCGCTAAGGACGTTGATGCATCAAAGTTGAAACGCTACTACAGTATTAATGATGTATTCTTAGCTCTGGGATATCATATAACAACATGTTTTGGAACGTTTTTCAAGTTCTTAACCGCACAAGACTGGCTTATTATAATTACTCATAGTGTAACTTTAGTTTCGTTTCTAGTTTTTGTTTTTAAAAACGGCTCTTTAGTAGTCGGTGATAAGACAGCCCATGAAGCTTCCTTGCATTTACCACAGATGCTATATTTTTTGATTTTTTATGGTGTCTTTGCATTGCCATATGTAATTGCCAAAATACCATCTACTTTGAGACTTATGATGAGAAATAAGACTAAAATAGTGTTGTATTCCATTTTATTCACCCTCATAATTCACTTTAACACTATAGCACATCCCTATTTACTAGCAGATAACCGTCATTATACATTTTATGTTTGGAACCGGTGGTATGGAAAATATGAATTCGCTAAATACCTAATGATACTTCCTTATACCTTTCTATTATTCAGTTTGTACGATAATTTGAAAGATCAGAACTGTGTTGCGTTTTTGTTGCCATACACAATTAGTCTGTTCTTGGTGTTGTCATTGCAGAAAATGATTGAGATTAGGTATTTTTTGGTCCCGTATATAATTTTGAGGCTGCGTTTCGTTCGTCCGTCGAATAACATTGTAGCGTTTGAATTCTTGTGGTATTTAGTGATTAATGCAGTTACGTTTTATTTGTTTTTCAGTAAAGAGATTATGTGGAAGGATTTTGATTATGCACAGAGAATTATTTGGTAAATTAGAGTTTAAGGGTCTACGCTAGATGACGCTTGCGCGGAGCGGGTGGCCGCCTGTTGAACAACAGTACGAGCAGCGCTAACTGCGCGCGTCGCGTGCATGGGATTGTACAGTCACCATCACCAATATCTGACACAAGCGTGCATAAATATCTGATACAACTCTGTTTCTAGGGCCGGTAAGACGTGTCGGATATTTTTGCACGCTCCGCTGTGGCAGATATTTATGCAGGTGACTGTACCTGTCCTGCGCCCGCAGGTATGCTAGCTAGCGTAGGCCCTAATGGTTTGAGACTACCCCACTGACCAAATTTCAAAAATGATGGTATTTGCTGATCACTGGAAGTTCCTGGTGATAAACACGTCATGGAATCTTGGCAAGCCCTCTTAGTCAGAGAGGAGGCCTACACCCAGTCATAGGATATCCTACTTAATAATTATAAATGCGAAAGTTCGTATATGTTTGTTACCCTTTAACTTAATGGCTGAACGATGAAATTTTGTGTGCAGGTAACTATAGTCTGTCAAAAAAGAGTAGAAATTAAAAAGTAGCAACACTGTAGTGTCCTCTCTTTTTGGTTTGACAGGGTTTGAAAGGGATGACACTACAGTGTTGCCACTTTTTAATTTCTACTCTTTTTTTGACAGACTATAGATCTCTTGAATAACACAGGCAACTGTTTTTCCTAATATTTCTGCTGGATATCGGAATAAACAGTTGGTATCCAACCGCTGCCTGAATTATTCCAATTTAATTTTAAAGCACATTGTTTAATCTAAATGTACTTGAGAATAATAATGTTTTCAGTGATGCCAAATATTAAATGATATTGTAACGGATAACTCACGTCTTAAACCGAGTTTAGCTCGACATGTTTCGGGCTATTTCATAGCCCTTCTACTCAGGAGCACGCGAACGCGACTCGGCGGCTGCCGCAACACGCACAGAGCGCGCGAGCGAACATGCCCGAAACAGGTTGAGCTAAACTCGGTTTAAGACGTGAGTTATCCGTTACAATATCATTTAATATGAGTGAGTCTCACGGTAGTTTCATGTTCAAAAGATGCCAAATATGCTTAAATTAAATTTTTATTGAAGTATTAATCGAATAGTTTCTATTAATATTATCCCATCAAATCATAAATGTGAATGAGAGCCAAGTTCAATATTATGATATATGCCTTGATTGTTGATTTTAATGACTGAACTGACCATTGAACTTGGCACTTGGCACGCATTTAGATCTCACTTCTTTTGAAAATACAAACTGAAATATAGATGTACAGAAAAAACAGAAAAATAAGACCATCACTGGGAATCGAACCCAGGTCCTCGGTAATCCGTACCGCGTGCTATACCGCTACACCACTGATGGTCAACGGTAGTACCGACACGAATTTCCCTATGCACCTCATATCTCAGCTTGTGTTTCTTACTTAGTCACTTAAGCAGCGACGCTAGCGACATCTATGCCGTAAGCCCTCAAACTTTTTCGGCATTCCTTTGGAACTAACCGCTCACCCGGACAAGAGATATCGTTTCTAAGCAATCAAATTAAGATTGGTTTTTTGGAATCTTTTTGTATTTTTTTTTATTTCAATTCCAAATTTTTACTTTTACGGTCATCCCGTAAAACCGAAATTGAAAATACAAACTGAAATATAGATGCACAGAAAAAACAGAAAAATAAGACCATCACTGACCGAGGACCTGGGTTCGATTCCCAGTGATGGTCTTATTTTTCTGTTTTTTCTGTGCATCTATATTTCAGTTTGTATTTTCAATTTCGGTTTTACGGATGACCGTAAAAGTAAAAATTGGGAATTGAAATAAAAAAAAATACAAAAAGATTCCAAAAAACCAATCTTAACTCACTTCTTTTGTTGTTAAATCAACAATCAAGGCATATATCATAATATTGAACTTGGCTCTTATTTCACATTTATGATTTGATGGGATATCATTACTATTTGTACAGAAATAATTTAATTTAAAAATTATAATAAAATTATAATAATGTACTAGTTTCTGATTTATTTATTTTTATTGACCCAACTACCTATCTGGAAGCCAAATTTGAACTTTCTAGGTCATCTGGAAATGGGTTAGAATTTTGATCTATAGGTGAGTCAGTGATAAAAATGACGATTTTTGGATGTTAATATCTAAATAACCGTTTGAGGTGTGTTTATGAAATTAGAAGCACATAATGTATCTCACAAGTCTTAATAAATGAGACAAATTTGACACGTTTATGTAAAATAGTTTTTGTAGTTACGAGGGGGTCAAAAGTGGCTCCAAATTTCGTGTAAAATTACACGCGGTGCTGCTCGCCAGTTCCGTTAGCTTGAACTTGGCTTGACACTCTACCGCGTGTCTAGATTCTCTTTACTCCTCAGTTAAATTATCAGAAATAATGGACACTTATTTCTTGATTTATCCGTATTGTCCCTTTGCTGAGAGTTCATAAATATCACAAACTGTATGACAAGCGTCGCTTAACCCCACGTTGAGTTTCGTGGTACAGTCACCAGCATTCATATCTGCCACAGCGGAGCGTGCAAAAATATCTGACACGTCCTTCCGGCCCTAGAAATAGAGTCGTATCAGATATTTATGCACGCTTGTTGTGTCAGATGTTGGTGCTGGTGACTGTACGAGGCACGCAGTTGTTGACAAGCGTCGGCGGGCGAGCGGACACGGCGGCTATATTGCTATTCCGTTCTGAAATACGCTTCGTGTGTGTCTTTTGGGTGTTTGCGTGTTGTTTTCTGTTCTAAGGGACCGTTCAAGTATTACGTAACGCAATTTTGGGGGAGGGAGTCTTCTAAAACGTTACGATGCGTTACAGCAGGGCTACTACGAAACTCGAAGTTCGTGTCGTGCGGTCCCTCTGACACTTATACTATTTAATACGAGAGCGAGAGGGACGATACGGTACGAATACGAACTTCGAGTTTCGTAGTAGCCCTGCAGGGGCGGGAGGGGATGGTATTCAAACAACGCGTTACGTCATAGTTTTTTAGTAACAAGTCGTGTATACTGTAATGTCCTCAAAAGTGGGAAATTCGCATCATCAGTTGTTGTTCTTGGCATTTATAGGCCTCATGTTGTTGCCAGTGTGACTGTGCTGAAAAAATGCCAACTTAATTCGGAAAACGGCTGAAAAAACGAAAAAGAAATTAAATAGAAATGGTAATTTGATTGTTACGTAACGTTTAGAAAGGAGGGGGGGGGGGCGGTACAGAAAAATGTTACGGTGTGTTACAAGGGTCAACAATCTAAAAAAATTGCGTTACGTATTACTTGAACGCCCCTCAGGCAAAATATCGCTGTCGAAAAACCTTCATTTAGGGGCTGTTTCACCATCCATTGATTAGTGTTAACTGACGGTTTAATGTGATGCCGTCTCGGCCTGTTCGAACAAAGCAAATAGAATTGCAATGCATTTAACCGTCAGTTAACACTAATCAATGGATGGTGAAACAGCCCTTTGTAGTATTATAGTTAATGCATTATATTTTTATTTTTGTTTAAAAAGTCGTAGCCTATGGGCCAATGAATAGACTATGGCCTTTCACGCAGAGGGTCCTGGGTTCGAGCCCGGCAGGGCTACTACGAAACTCTTAGTTCGTGTTGTGCGGTCCCTCTCGCTCGTATTAAATATTACTATAATGTCAGAGAGAGGAACCGCACGACACGAACTTCGAGTTTCGTAGTAGCCCTGCGGGTTTGCCTCGTGATTATTTTGGAATTTATGTCGATATTACAATTGAAATTTACCATGAACTTAGGGGAAGGAAAGTAAAACACCTGCGAAATGTCAAATGTCATAGTTTTTGGGTGAGCTACGCGGTTTTATTTATAATTAGAATAATTATGTGAATATTTTGCAATATCTGAAATTAATTATGGCAAATATGCGTTCCGGGGCAATGAATGTCTGTGTTTTGAGACAGTTTTGTCTTTCGGCAACCGTTTTCCTCCCTTTTTTCCGAACAAAACGGGGACTATGCAACACTGTGGCATGCTCGATATTTTTATGGTACGGTTTTAAGGTGTATTAAATATGATTTTAATCTAAACTTTGTCTTTACGCCCGTAATAACAGACTTTGAAAGCCATACTTAAAAACCTCACGCAACAGTGCGCCATCTGGTGAGACAAAAAACGATAGCCCTCATCGTGTGCGAAGTTCCTAATCCGCGGTGGGCCGGCGTGGGAACAGTCCATGCCCTCTCATACGAAGAGGCCTGTGCTGCGGGACGTATATAGGCTGAGATAATTATATTGTAGAGCTAGCTAAGCCAGGGACACTGATTTTGATTCGAGGGACTGTTTTGTGTCACTTAAAAAATATCTTGTATTTCTATTTTAAGTAAGTTACCTTTGTGGAGCATTTTCATTGTAAAAATATATTATTAAGACAACTCGATAATTAATCGTGTTGATATTGGACATGATTAAAATGTGATATTTCCTTTAATTCGTTGATAATTCATTTTTGTATGTAATGCGTGTGATGGAATAAAGTATGGTTGCATTTATACTTTGTTTTTTTAACACCTTTTTATTTTTACATATGAGGTACCTACTATTATATATTCTGTGATATAAGCATCTGGGCTGGACACGTCTGTCGCATGCACCCACAAAGGTGGGCTTGCACAGTTACTTGGTGGGTGCCGGAGAACGGCCAGCGACATCGAGGCAGACCGAGAAGGAGATGGCGGGACGATCTGGACACGTACGCAAAGGACTGGCCTGACATTGCGTCAGAACGAGAGTTGTGGAGGTCAAGAGGGGAGGCTTTTGCCCAGCAGTGGGACACTATACAGGCTACTTAAAATATATGACTTGTTAATAACCCTTTTCCAGGCCTCGTCAATTAAATATACACTATAATAAGTACTGCAAAATTAATCATAGTTTTATATTGTTTCCCTGTGAGGGATTGATTTAAAACCGGCCAAGAGCGTGTCGGTCACGCCCAAAATAGGGTTCCGTAGGCATTAGACGATGCTTATACGGAATCTTCCAAGTTTAGGTATATTTTTTACTTTAGGCTGCTATTTAAGAGTCAAACTACTAATAATTCTCAAGCAAACTTAGCCGTTATATTTTTCCTTGACTTACTACCATCCTGAATTTTTTTTAATTCTTGATTTTAGAGGGGGGGGGCCTTGGTTTTAATGAAAATTTGCACTTTCAAGTTGAATATTTCGCATAAAAATCAATGAATCGAAAAGTCGTCTTAGCAAGTTTTAAAAGACCTATCCAACGATACCCCACACTATACGGTTGCATTAGGGTTGGATGACAAAAAAAAATTCACCTCCACTTTACGTCTATGGGAGGTACTTACTTACCCTAAAAAAAATTTTTTTTTAATTTTACATTGTACCATTTTGTCGGCATAGTTAAAGTTATATATATATATATATATATATATATCCGTGCAAAATTACAGCTTTCTAGCTTTGATAGTCCCTGACCAAAGCCGCGGACGGACGGACAGACAGACAGACATTCTTTTTTGGGACATTTTTTTAATTTAGTTGTGCACTTGATTCCGAGTAGGAAAAACCATATTTTTCCAAAATTAAAAAAGAAAAGGTAAAGGTAAGGTACCTACTTACACTTTTTCATGAAAATGCCCTGATATCTAAGAATACCTATTATATATTATAATCACTTTTTACCTACCTATATTATATAATATTATAATCACTTTTTATTTAAATCATTATTTTAATGTTAAAATGCTATTCTGTGTTGGAATTAAAACAAATCGTTATCATTGCATTTTTTATTTTTAAATACATAGGTACATTTATTTCACATATTTTAAAAATTACAAGTATATAACACAACAACGGAAATCACATAATACATATCACATGCGAAATCATTACTTAAAATTAATAAAAAATATTGTACACCATACATTTCTTTGATTTTTATAAATGCTACTAATTCTTAAATATAAATATATATTTTATCAATTTTCATCATGACTTGATATTCCTTTTGTTCATTAAAATCTATAAAACAATTAAAAACATCACAATACACAATTATTTGTAACAAAATTAAATCATAACTACATACCGTTTGGGGCAAAATTATGTCACGGGGGAATTACGTACACCAGGGGAAAATACGAATTTATATGTTTTTTCATCAAAACAGGATTTTCAGCCAAACCAGAAACCAGACGCCAAATTGTCTCGACTGGTCTGGGTTAAATAATAAATAAGGTAAAAACCTTATTTAAACTTGCTAAAATGTCTTTTATATACTAAATTAATAATATTGTTTATCACCATAAAATGTTTGCAGGGAAACATATTTTGCCCTATGGTCGATAAAGTCCAAATGATACCCTAGCAATGATTATTCTCTGGAAAATTTAATGCATAATGACGTCACGTTTGACGCGTTGCACTTTTGACAATGGAATGTCAATAAACAGGAACACTTCGTCACTAATTTAAAAAAAGCTTGTATCTTAAAATCGACAATTTTTCTGAGTGAATTTTATGAACATCATTGCAAGGGCAACTTTTGTTAACGTATCGATTTGAGAAACAAGATTTTTTCAAATTAGTGACGAATTCTCGATAAACAAGGGAATGTCAGATTTACCCAATCACCGTCTCCGATGTTCCGTATTTAGTATTTTGTGATGATTGCATACATAGATAATTAATTTAGACATTTAACACGTGTTTAGAGAATTAACAAATGAAAACAATTATTTATTAATATTAAATTGACTTTATCGAGCAACGATTCCCGAATACTGAATGTCGCGATGGTTTGGTCTAACGTAAAACTATCATTCACCAGTTTCAAACGCAGCTTTCATTGTTTTTGGTTAGGTACATTCCGTGACTACCTTATTCCCCTACTTTAAGTTTCTGTTATTGTATATGGGAGATATCTCTCACGCCATTTCTGTTTAATCGAAACAAACAGAGAAGCCATCGTGTCTGCACATAACATAACAGAAGGTCAAACAAGCCGCAAGGGGAAAATCCGAAAACAGGGGCATTATTTTACTAACATCAAATTTTCAACACGATTGAAACTTTAACGTACACGGAACATTAATTATTTATATAATGAGAGGCATTAAGTATGTAACAGATCAAAATGTTTTAATGCCTAATTATGTATAGCCATACATAACTTATCTACACATATCATAAGTTTTCTATAATATGTTCAGATATGGTGTATTAACTTTGACTTACTATTACACTTTACACTAATAATAATTATTATCTACATGCATGTCATAAGTTTTCTACAGATATGCATTGTTAAAATATTAATACTTTAATGTACATTAAGATGCCTGTACTTTAACATTAAAATGTGGTTTCTTAATAAAGGCCATTTATAGTTTAACATATAATAGGAAGTTATGATATGCATGAAGATAAAAATAACAGCATTAGAATTACTTATGTAACAGTTATATTGCACACTTAAATTAATTATAAAGCAGGAAATGGTATTAATCTATTTACTTAATATAAAAAGCTTATTCATGCTACGTTACTTACTTAAAATAAAATCTAAATTGTACATATCGTACTAGTTGTCAAATTCATTTTAAACATATCCACAAAAGCAATGATACCCCAAGATATGTTTACACCAGTCCCAGTTCCCGAAGTGACCCACATGGGCCCCCAGGGGTCCACGGGAGACCACACGGGGAACCACGTAGGCGTGAAAAAAAAGTTGGGAATAAGTACAGTAAAAATGTAGCAGCGGGGGATCTACCGAATACAGTGAAACTTAGAAAGTGATCTACGCGAAAAAAACTTTTGGAACTTCTGGTTTACACTTTACTGCGAGTACGAGTGCTCAGAGACTAGCGTCTTTCAAATGAGGCAAGTTGATATGGAGAATGCGAAAAGTATGAATTGTAGGTAATATGAACTTTGGTACTAAGGACTTTGGTTTGGTTGCTTTACATTTGGCAACTTTTTTTAGAATCTCTAGGGGGGGCAGCTGCCCCTTCCTGCCCCCCCTTGGCGTCTTTCAAGCGTCGACTTCGTGCCAAAATTGTCAGAAAGCATAGTGATACGTACTAAGGTGTAAAGATATCTTTGACGTCCATGGTACAAGTGAACACATTTCTATGCTTCTATTTGGTCATTTCCAAAATGAGATCTTAATCATTACATAAAAATACAAACGTCTTTAATACTGCAAAGCTTTGGGTCAGTAGAACTTATCTTATACCTTATTTCGACGATGGAAGAAATATTGCGCGAGTTGCGTTTTGCGTTACGCCGCTGGACTAAGCGGCAATGGATTTATAATTAATCAATAATCGACAGCAATTCTACTAAAAAAAGATCGATAGGGCAACAGTTACAAAAATATGTGTCATCATCATCTCAGCCTGTATACGAGCACGTCCGTCTTTGCAGGTGGTAGGACCTTGTGCAAGGTCCGCCCGGATTGCTACCACCATCTTGCTCGCTAATCCTGCCGTGAAGCAGCAGTGCTTGCATTGTTGTGTTTCGGCGTGGAGAGTAAGACAGCCGGTGAAATTACTGGCACGTGAGGTATCCCATCTTAGGCCTCTAGGTTGGCAACGCGTCTGCAATACCCCTGGTGTTGCAGATGTTTATGGGCGGTGGTGATCTCTTACCATCAGGAGACCCACTTGCTCGTTTGCCATCCAGTCGTATAAAAAAAAAAAAAAAAAAAAACGTCCAAATGCGGCACAGGCCTCTAGAATGAGGTGGCTTGGATCGTAGATCCTAGGCGGACCTAGTAAAGAGTGGGTACTTAACACACATACTTGAATTTCTACGCAGGTGTGTGTGGTTTCGTCACCATATTTTCCTTCACCGTAAAGCTCAAATTTATGAGCATGATCACAAAAACGTGTATACATAATGTGTATGTTAAAAAAGTCGTATACTTATAGGTGAAAAACCTAGTCCACAGCGACGGCATGTTCGGAATCAAATCAGTAAATTTTTCTCTGTCATTTGAGCTATGTTTAAAATCATTTACTTAAGTTTTTCACTCATGTTTTGGTAACTTTGGCCGTAAAGATTTCTTTATCTACTTTACCACAACTCGTATGATATTTCTCGCTTAAATAAAATTATATAGTCTCTCTCGACGATTTGAGTGGACCCAACCCTCAAATTCAAAAATACATTTAAAAAAAGACATCTAAAGTACCCTTTCTCGCCTTTGGTTCAACTCAAGCGGGTATAAGTATTTTTACATAATTATGTAGTATACATAGAACAGTCGCTTCCCGCTGTCTGTAGGTAGGTACGCTTAGATTTTAAACTAACCGACGGATTTAAATGCTGTGTTCATTATCAGTTAGATTATTTTTCACAGAAGGTTTATATATATGACAGATTTACTAACAACGCGCCCTGGCTTCGTGCGGGTATAGTTTTTGGGAAATGGAGCTGAAAAATGTGAAATGCCTTTGATTAGAGACCTTATTTGAAAATTGTACCCGTTAAAAGCCGAGCGAGTCGCTAGTAAAGAAGAAAAAATGGATAGAGCTTTTTCTCTCTCTTTAGCGTTCTATAAGCAAGACATACATACATAATACGTTAATTACAAAACGTTGATTACTTGAACACTTTCAATACAAATTAGACTTAGATACTTTAATAATACAGGAAAAAAATGTCTTGTTGATTATTTTTACCAAACAGGGGCAAATTCGTACACTGGGGCAAACATGACTAAAGGGGCAAGTGTCTAATGGAGGTACAGTCACCGGCACCAACATGTGACACAACAAGCGTGCAATAAATATTTGATACGACTCTATTTTTACGACGTGTCAGATATTTTTGCACGCTCCGCTGTGGCTGTGGCAGATATTAATGCTGGTGACTGTACCACCAAACTGAGCAATCAGTGAGTGGCCCGTGTTACGTGTGACTGTTTATATTTTAACGGCGCTCTAAAGTCTCACTGTCTGTCCGTCCGTTTGTATTAGGGCTTTCGTGAACTTTTGTGTTTACTTTATGTACATACAGTCGCTTAAATGACAAATAATAAAAATGACACAAAAAAAATTTTTTGGCCGTGTTTTAGGGTTCTCTATCGTCTACTCGAATTTTCTTGTGCCATAATGATTTGATATTTTTATCTATCATAAATTATTCATATCTTTTTTATTTATGAAACTAACCTAACCTGCATTATGTAACAAGATAAGTATTTTAAGAATAATCGCACATTTCATATTTTTGTACCAAACAACGTTATGACAAATGAAATTATGTAGGTATTGCAAAAAAAGGTATGGGAAACAAATTGGTACTTGTACGGTTTTTTAATCGATCTTAACAATTGCAAGCTTACAGTATTACGGAGTCCTTCGATCTCGCCAATTCGGACAAACCTGCGTCTAAAATACATATTAAAATATTCTTTCTGATATTTGCCTTTTCATTTTTTATTAAAATAACTATATCCACTTATCTTCCTTTTTAAGCAGCGGCGTGCTTTCAACTTCTTTTTCTTTCATCGGGCTATCCGTTTTGCCGTTGACGTACTGCGCCATTTCTACGTTTGAGACTATGTATGGGACACCGGCAAGTTCGGATGATAGAGGGTTGTAATACTGTCTGTAGCAGAAGACTGCTGTTGTGAAGCCGAGAATCGAGCCGAATAGAATATCTACAACCAAAATACAAAAGGTAATTAGCGGTTATGGCAGTCGCAGCTGAGCCGGCCAGCGGCAGCTAGCAACTCCCAGCATATCCGTCGCCTTAGTCGTGTGCACTCACCTCACCCTCCCATTGGTGGTGGTAGTCGCAGCTGAGTCAGCCAACAGCAGCGAGCAGCGCCCAGACAGTACCCTTCGTCGTCCTAGTTATAGACTCACCCTCCCATTGGTAGTGACTGGTGATGGTTGCAGCTGATCCGGCCAGCGGCAGCTAGCGACGCAGAGTTAGTACCATCCATCGTCCTAGTTGTAGCCTCACCCTCCCATTCCGTTCCTAGCTAGCAACGCCCAGCACCTTCCGTCGTGTTAGTCGTGTGCACTCACCCTCCCAGTGATGATGGTAGTCGCAGCTCCGGCTGAGCGCGACGCACCCGGCCAGCAGCAGCGGCGCGGCGCACACGACGAGCCGCGCGCCGCCGCCGCGCCGCCGCGCCAGCACCCGCAGCCGCCCGCTCAGCCACAGCGAGCCCGCGCCCAGGGAGCACCACGACACTAATATAAGTAATATCATGTAATCTAACTACGACAAAAATGTCCGCTCGATTAATTTTAACCACAGAAAATATACAGAAAGTAATGGTTTTAAACAGTTAGTTTGACTCCCGGAGAAGGACATAGGATAGCGATAAACGAATTCTACGCGGACTGAGTAGTGGGCAACTTCTAGTTATAGCCTAAATTAAATAAAGATAGTAATAAAAAAGCTTACAGCTGCTATGGCCGCTCGGGAAGGACTTTCTGCCGTCCATGATCTCGCCAGGGTCGCCCGTGCACTGCAAGTCCATGGTTTCGACGCCGTTCGGGAAGCAGCGGTAAAAAAAATCAGGCCGCGGCCTTCCTGGACACAAAACATCCATTATTAGTACAACCCCCCTCTATTTGAAAATAGTACATTATTGCACTGTCGATAAAGGGGTATGTCAATTTTGTTTAGAAAAAATAACCTACGTATATCCTTCGTATATCTTAAAAGTTGCTGACTACGGCATTCAATCACGTCTGTTGATTAAAAAGAAAGGCAATTCAACCGATTTATTTTTTTCATTTCATAAAGGGAAGAACTGGCAGCCCTAAGTCAATTTGCCCCACTGACGAGTTTGCCCCAGCTTTTGTTAAGTCTTTACCTGCTATTAGTTTTATCGTGTTGGTGGTGATTCCATTAATTCCTAACGCCAACGACCAAGCCAGGAGGAACTGAAAATAAGAACAACATAAAATTCATACAAGAAGTTTAATATTTTTTTTGTTATTTAAGTGTAAGGGAGAGTAGGATTCCTAGAGGGAGTAGTCAGAATGCCAATACCTAATGTTTTCGCTTAAGAAGTCTGCATTCTGCGTTATTTTACTCGTAGGTCTGAATAAATATTTGTATTTAGTGCAATTATCATGTACGAATGTGCCCCAAACCGTGTACGAAGCTACCCCACACGTGGGGTCTTTTCGTACATGTCTAATTTTTCTGAACAAATTACCTAGCCTATAATATTATCATCATCATCATCCCAGCCTATTTACGTCCCACTGCTGGACACAGACCTCCTCTCGGAATGAGAGAGCTTGGGCAGTAGTTCCCACGCGGGCCCAGTGTGGATTGGGAACTTCACACACACCATTCAATTGCTTCGCAGGTGTAGGTTTCCTCACGATGATTCCCTTCACCCTAAAGCTCGTGGTAAATTTCAAACGTAATTCCGCACATGAATTTCGAAAAACTCAGTGGTGCGCGCCGGGGTTTGAACCCACGATCGTCTGCTTGAGAGGCCATAGGTCAAACCACTCGGCCACCACGACTCCCCAAAAAAACATCGTGAGGAAACCTGTACCTGCGAAGCAATTCAATGGTGTGTGTGAAGTTCCCAATCCGCACTGGGCCCGCGTGGGAACTACGGCCCAAGCCCTCTCATTCTGAGAGGAGGCCTGTGCCCAGCAGTGGAACGTGTATAGGCTGGGAATCATCCCAGATCATCAGATAATGATTTATTTATTAAACGTCTTTTTCCAAAGACCGATGTGCAATATTTATCACCAGGTACTGTAAGTAAGCTGTTACATTCAAATTATAGCCTCCGGCCTTTAAGATACCTCCAAAGCATCATTGCAGTCATTGCACACAGCCCAAGCTAGCAACGACAGCACGCATGGTACAGCCAACACTATAGACCACAGCATATGCCCGGGAACGTAGGACTCGTGCCGGGGATACTTCAGGGAAGACTCCAGGTCTGCTGGCTGGATCACCCGGACGAATGGAGACATGGTCTCCATGTAGCTGAGAAAGAAGTTTTGTAGTCAGAAGAAGTAGATAACCGGCTATTCAAAACGACTGTACAAAATGAACCCGTAAAGGATATACTTAATAATAATATATTTATTCAAAAACATCTGTTACAAAGTTTCCTTAAAACTAGTGCTCTACTTACTAAATAGGTAAAAACCTGTAGGTACTATAGGATAAGCAGTTAAATACTTAATACATCTTACAATACAATTATACTAGCTTTTGCCCGCGGCTTCGCTCGCGTGGAATTCGGTTATCGCGCGCTGTTCCCCCGGGAACTGTGAATTTTTCCGGGATAAAAGTAGCCTATGTCACTCTCTGGCCCATAAACTATCTCTATGGCAAAAATCACACACACTTTCGCATTTATAATATTAGTATGGATAGATTGGTTTTTGGAACCTTTTTCTATTTTTTATTTAAATTCCAACCAGCGCTGGGTTTCGTGCGTGCGTGCGTGCGTGCGTGCGTGCGTGCGTGCGGGCGGGCGGGCGGGCGTGTGGGCGGCGTACGTGCGTGCGTGCGTGCGGGCGGCGGCGTGTGACGTGCGTGCGTGCGTGCGGGCGGACGTGCGTGCGTGCGTGCGTGCGTACGTGCGTGCGTGCGGGCGGGCGTGAGTGAGTGAGTGAGTGAGTGAGTGAGTGAGTGAGTGAGTGAGTGCGTGCGTGCGTGTGTGTGTAATATAAAACCCGAGTTAGGAGCTAAAAATGGTCAAAATTAGTGTGACGGACTTTAGGGATGGCTCCTTCTGTATATTAGTACGTAAGTTTTATTGTATGGGCCATGTGGCCCAAACGGTTTTGTTATTAATGCGGGTCAAATCTTGCAAGTTTTTGACCCACTTCCAGTGGTCGGATTGACTTGAAATTTGGTATACTTACGTAAATCTGGTGACAATACAATAATTTAGTAATGACATTCTGATGGTCCAGCCAGGATTGTCTCCACAGGACGTAACTCCTAAGCAGCATAGACTTGAATGGTGCGGAAATATAGTTTGGATGTCAACGAAAAGTACAGTCAGCAAAAAGCTTGTATTAAAAATGAAATGTGTCAAGTAATGAGTATTGATGAGATTTTTGAAAATGGGAAGTGATTATGTAACTAATTACTGTTTAATTTTAATTACTTTGCCAGGTAACTATTTCTGAGGCACATTGTTGTGTTTACTTACATTGGTCTAGAGAAGTGAAATTGGATAAGATAAGAATTTTTCTTTGGTTAGTTACTAGATTGTTTGCTTTCAAAAACCCCCACATAGCAAATTTCCTCAAAATCTTTAGAGCCGTTTCCTAGATCACGATCTGAGATTTTATTTGTTACACTATCAAAGTAAAGCAGCAATTGTGTATTTTTTGGGAAATTAGTGCAGTTTCCGAATTTCTGTTCAATTATCAAATCTTATGGTTGATGCGAGCGAAGCCGCGTTTAATAACTAGCTTTCAATATAGAACAGAAAACTATTTATTGTACGTAGGTGATAGATAACAATAACAATAATAAATAATAATAAATTTATTAATTCCAACCAACTTGGATCATATTGACAGGTCTGCATTACATATAAAGAAGAAACAATTACAAATATCAAATCAAATTACTTACAATGAATTATCAAAATTACAAATAATTAAATTGCATGTCAATTAATAATAAAAAAAAATTACTACCTATACTGCTATTATAATATATACTAGTATGTGTTTCAGGGTAATATAATTCGTTGCTACTCTAATCTTTAGTATTAGCCTTGAAAGGTTAACGAATTATGATTAAGCAGAATTAATTACAGATAATAAAACACGAAAAAATATTGATTACCATGCAATTTTTCAAGCGACAAAAATATCGATTTTATTTCCAATTTTATTCAAAAATTCAACATAACTTGGTAGTATGATAAATATTCTAATTATTTAAGCATTTTAAAAGCGCATCGATAAGCAATTTAATTAATAAAATATTGTTTACGTATGATATTATCTGCATAAGCATATGGGTGTAACTTACCAAAAAGTTGAGAGTAATGCTATACGAACACTGATCTCGACGAACAAATTGAAGCTTGCGGAACGTATTAAAGGCATTATTATTATTATTTTAATACCTAATTACCTAAAAATTTGTATTCGCAAAATATTTTGCGAAGTGTTTCACCGAATGACGTTTAAGTTTCGTTCGGAACGGAAACTAGCTGGTAATAAAAATGTCAACGTGTCGTGACGAATGTTTGTTTCTGAACGTGTTGCGTTTAGTTTCTGCATGTAAAATCATAAACACATTAACAGTATGTAAATAAATTATATTATGTAAATTATGAATTTAAAAAATATTAATTTCTTCCTGTGTCAGTAGGTAATATAAAAACTCAAGAGATATTCAAATACTAAAAACGTTAGTATTAGACAGGGATGAATAGAGTGATAGATAACTGCTATAAAACTCAAATGAATTAAACAAATAAAACGTGTATTTAAATATGTGTTTTATTCCTGTTACAACTTCAAAGTTTACTAATTACAGAATTGAACTACATACACTTAAACCCTTAAATAGAATAGGCACTTTTTAACCCATACCCAATAATGCCCAGAACTTTTTTTGGTCTCCGATTTCTTCTTTAGCACACACGTCACAAATAAGCAATTTCTTTTGCAAAATCGCGCGTTAGCTGATATCTATTTTTCGGGACAAAAACGACCCACTGGGCATATATGGGTTAATTTTAAAAAAATGAACTATTCCGTATAAAAAGCAAAATAGATAAAAAGGAATGATTTTAATCGGTAATTATATCGAAACCATACAAAAGATAAATTAACCTAAATTTTGACAGAATTTTCTTCAAGCCAATAAGTATTACAAATAAAGTTTAAAATTTTGTGATCAAAAGAGTATTACTTTTTTTCGAACAGATCTTTAACTTATTCTTAAAATCCTTAAGTTTATTTAAATTTTACAGTCAAATAAGTACAACACCATATAAATATAAACCAGATACATGTAATGTTATAGGTTTTCTTGATTTTATTAAGTTTTCGGGGTTTTATCAGGCAAATAATTATTTATTTTCGAATTACCTGTACTTGTACCTTAAGAAGATCACCCGAAAGACGTGGAAGTAATTTTAAAACCAATAAAAATAGCGTAATTAAATCCAGAAAACTTAAGAAAGTCAGTTTTTTAATTTAATATCCAAATTATATCTAAGTGCCGCTACTTGCAAATGCCGACCCATTGTTCAATTAAAAACTAACTTTTATATTGAGGTAGTATTTCCAACAACTGTGTAAAATACATTTTGCAAATAATCCGATACAGAATTCAAGTGTCTAAGCATAGTCTAAGCTGCTACCGCAGTAAGAATTCATAGAGGTTTATTCACAAGCACATATTTTCGATTTTAACCTTATTTTAACCTACCATGTTTGTACCTTTATTATGAATGTAATTTTATAAGACAGATATTGGAGACGCTGTCTTTGTTTATTTCGTCCGAATAAACTGAGATAACATGACGTATATCTGTCTCATAAAATTGACCAAAGAGCGTTCAAACAGGCAATTAGTCTATTTAATTATTTCGCAAATTATTTATGTCAGGAGTTATCTTGAGCTCATGTTTGCGTTTCTATGAAATTTTCGCTGGAGGTGATGTATACTTATATTTAAAATTGTTACGATCCAATCATACCAAAATAAAGCCGTAGAAAAAGTAAAAATGTAGAAAAAGCACAAAACATTTCTCACGACTAAAACTGTCAATTTTTTCGTGCTTAAATCTTATTTGGCGAGGTGCAATGGAAGTGCATTAGAATATATTAAACTCCTTTTCATACAAAGGACGGACTAAATAAAATACTTTCTGTACAACAGCGTATACCATGCAAAACACAATTTACAAAAAACAGCGGTAAAACACAGTAAACATAACAATAGTAAAAATAAATACTCTTCTCAATAAATGACTGTGTTCATGACTACATTGACAAAAGTTTTAGATTTTAAATGTCGTCAAAAGGTAAAAAACGTGTAACCTAAAAACATATTTTTTTTCAGGCGGTGAGTTGCCTTTCTGTAAAAAATCTATGTTTTAACAAATTGATAAAAGCTATCGCCGGAGCGAGCATTGTTTTTAAATAAACACACCAGTAAAAGCAGTAGTCTTAGAGATAGTAACCCATCGAGTGTGTCCTTGCGTTCTTGTAATAATCGAAATACTCAGCCGGTGAATTTGCATGTTTCTTGACGACTTCGTCTAACTGCATCTGGTCACCCCAGTCCGCCTGTACAAAAAAAAACTATCAAATGATAATATCGGGTAGGGTTAAAATAGGGCCGATGACTAGATCGCTAAACTTAAAGTGAGCTAACTTTGGGGGCGGCAGGCGTGAGCTTGCCTTCGTAATCCAAACACTTAATGGTTACTTGACCTGAAAAGTATATTTAAGAGTCGAATTATTATTATTATTATTTTATGACGGTGCAAGCATTCTACACTTCCAATGAACGTAGATATAGTTATTGTTTAGTTTTGTACCTAAGGGACCCCCATACATCCCTGTATTATTATTTTTTTTTGTAATTTTTGTTCTGCCAAGTTTCTTGCGGCGCATTCTTCTTGGCAATGATGGTCTTTCCGAGAGCGCTGGTAGTGTAAAAAAACCGGGCGAGTGCGAGTCGGACTCGCGCACCGAGGGTTCCGTACACATTAATAGGTATGTAAGTAAACGGGAATCGTGTCTTGAAGATATTCCTGGCTTTTTTACGCAAAATCTTAAGCAAAATGTACGCAGTGTGGGGTCAGATTATATTGGTCATTGATATTTACAGACATAAAAATCAAGATTTTCTGACTTTTCTAGTTGGTTGTGTTATAATAGCTACCTTCATAGCAAATTTCAAGATTCTGAGTTCACGGGAACGTGTAGGTTTTGATTCCCTTGCGAGTTTCGAAAATTTGCGGAAAATTGCAGCATAAACGGCTGCATCTTTTGATTGCGTTGGCTTAGAAGTTTGATTTTTTTCCCAGCTCCAAGGGACAGTAGACCTCAGCATTTGATATAAATTTAAGCTTGATGCGTCCACGCATTCCCGAGAACAAGGGTTCTGACAGACAGACAGACGGACAAAAAGTCATCCTATAAGGGTTCCCTTTTTTCCTTTTGAGGTAAAGAACCCTAAAAATGACGTGTAAAAGTGCCAATTGCGGCCTATTTACTGAGCGACCTTATGATAATGTCTATTATAATTCTTAAGGTCGCGGGTAATTGTTTTTTTACTTTTTAATAAAGGTTTATATTAAAAAAACGCCTGATTCAATAAATTAGAATGTCATGTTTTTAAAACCAAAATGTACTCACAAAGTTGGGAAACAGCGACCGTTTCTCATCGAACTTTCTTTCGTTGATGCACCGGAGCAAGTACAAACGCTCCACCCACGGCCAGATCATGTAGTCGAGCATCCCGGGCCTGTCGCCTCCGAAATAATTCGTCCCTGGAATTATTGGAAATTCAGTAAGTATGAGGCATTGTATTGTAACAGGCGCGATCGCAGCCTGAAATGTTGGAGGAGGTCATTAATAATAATACATCGCGGCTGGGGGCAAAAAATTGTTTTTTTTTATTTAGTAAATTTTTAGAAGATATTTCAATTTGACGTGTACAATTTTGTGGGGGGTGGGGGGGTCATGTCCCCTGTGACCCCCCCTTCGGACAGCACCTGGATTGTAAATGCTGAGCCGTCTTAGGTCAAGCCGCAGGTGGTAGGACCTTGTGCAAGGTCCGCCCGGATTGCTACCACCATCTTGCTCGCTAATCCTGCCGTGAAGCAGCAGTGCTCGCACTGTTGTGTTTCGGCGTGGAGAGTAAGACAGCCGGTGAAATTACTAGCACTTGAGGTATCCCATCTCAGCCCTCTAGGTTGGCAACGCATCTGCAAAACCCCTGGTGTTGTAGATGTTTATGGGCGGTGGTGATCTCTTACCATCTGGAGACCCACTTGCTCGTTTGCCATCCAGTCGAATAAAAAAAAAAAAAAAAAAAAAAGCCGAAGGCCACTAATAATTATATTGATAGTAACAAAAATATACCAGCAAATATATAGCCCTACCCGGCTCTGGAATTAGTTTCAACACTAGCTATAGAATGGGCATAGGCTTACATAGGGCTAAATCAGCCCTGTGTTTTTATTTGCTCGCAGCTAATGCTGAGCCTGAGCCCTTTGCCATCTGCTTATGTTTCCCTACTAGTTTTTTTGAATAGATGTTTTTTTGCTGTGACAATAGTTAAATGAATTTTTATCTATTTATTTATAATGAATATGTGACCATTATGCCCATAAAAACTCTCTATTTTCACTTTAAAATATTATAACGGACTTATCATGCAGGCTAATTTCAACACAACAAATGTCGAATTCTTAATACACGTTACTACGTACAAACAAAAAGTAATTTACTAAGGCTTCAACCTGTAATATTTTTACTGATTCTTGCTTAGTTACCTCTTAAAGTCAACTCCTTTTCGAATATGTCCAGCGTTTGCACAATTTGCTCGCTGCCGTACGCGAAGTTCGTGTCGAAGCATTCCAAACTGCCTTTTATAAGCTGAAATAAATAAAAACACTTTATTGATACACAAAATTTGATGTCATAAAGATCATTTTCGAGTGACAACAGCTAATTGAAAATTCAGCTACTACTTTGTGGAGGTCCGTATAATATAAACGAATTACAATACAACCCCCCCGTCCCCTGAACCCAACCTTGACCGAGGATTGAACCCGGAATCTAAATCTTTGTAGTCAAGTTCTCTAACGACTAGGGTCTAGTGAGGATATCCGGTCTTCTAATGTACGGAGTGACGGAACTGAAACCTGATCGTACCTCGTTGAACCTTTCGATGAGCAGCCTGTCCTGAGCCTTGACGTACGGGTCTCTGGAGTGCAGCTGGCCGCGGCCATACTTCTCGTCCAAGTAGTCGCATATGACCACGCTCTCGAACAAGAACTTGTCGCCTTGGTCCGTTGGTATCTCGAGTACTGGTATTTTTACTGAAAAATTAGAGGTTTTATAGATAAGAGCTTAGGTTCTCCACTTAGGTGACAACTTTGTGAACGTTGTAGCCGTTCAGGGAGGGGGGCAGTGGCAATAACTTGTAGTTCAATAAACTTTACGGTAAAGGCAAATATCTTCAGGATTCTGCATTCGCCTGCGAAGAAATTCAATGAATTGTGTGAAGTTCCCGATCTACACTGGGCCCGTATGGGAACTAAAGCTCAAGCCCTATCATTCAGAGAGGTCTGTGTACTGCAATGAGACGTTGAAGATAGCAGTGGCAATAGCCCCACTCAGTTAAATTACCTCATGTATCAGTATTTCACCGATATTCATCATGTCGTCTAAACATGGGTCAATCAACTTTTTAGTGCACAATATCTATACACCTTTACGCCACTAAACATAAGGTCAACGTATACATATTTTGACGCTATGGCTGTATATATAATATATTTGTGCATTCAATTGTACCCCGTTGCCACGGTAACTTCTCTTGAGTTACCCGTACTTATTAAAAAAAAGATTTTATGGGGTACAAATCCACTAAAAGTTACTAGTATCTCCTAAGTATCTCTTAAGCATGCTAATTGTATACCTAGACTGCAAACATTTTTCTAAAAAAGTGTATGACTGATGTCTCCTAGAGTCGATTGACCCATATACTGATTTATTACAAGACAATGGACCTCAATTCACAGTAAAAATCTAGTCCATTTTATTTTATTTATCTATTTATTTTAAAAAACTTACACAGCATAACAGTTAGACACTAACTAAGGCGCTACGCAAAACAAACACCGAGAAGAGATAAAGACTATCAATGATCGAAACTAGTAACAAAAATTGATTAATCACGAGTACTTAGATACGCGCCAATGTGGCGCGCAGGGCGTTCGACGGGTTAAGTACAGGTGGACACACGTACATCCATTATCTCACAGAACCATAAACTTAATCACACACACTATTCCAATGGAACTTACGTCTGGGATTAGCAGCTCGGAACCACTCAGGCAGTCTCAGGGGGTCCAGCTTGACCACTTCGTACTTGGTTCTCTTGGCTTCCAGGATCAGCAGGACCCTGTGGCCGTAGGGGTTCATGTCTACATGGTATAGGCGCAGTTGGTCGCGTAGTGGTGGAGGCGGAGACGACCCTGCAATGCAATTAATATAAAATATTATTATATCGATCAAATTACTAATTGGTTTAGCTTGGGAATAGATCAGTTAGTAAACTAGATCAATTACTAAGCAAAACTAGCAGGAAATCGATAGTCATGCTTATTTAAGGTGTTTTAAAATTATTGTGGAATATTTCAATAGGTATTTGGATTTATTAGACTGAATAGCCCCTGGTAAAATTTTAATCGCATTTATTCAAGATAAAACCTTCCTTTGATGTCGTACGTCATTTTTTTTTTTTTGTCTTGGCGGGGGCACTACCGTGCTCCCAGATTCGTTAATTTCACAGTCATAAATTAAAAAAATATTTATATTTGTATATATGTGTAGCCTAATTAACCAACCAACAACCTGTTCACGTATTTCAGATCAACGGTCATTCGTAGGAAGAAATGAGTACTTAACAAATCAAATTACTTTTATTAAAAAAAAATTTCTTCATTTTTGAATCATGATTGAAACGCTTTATGTCCACGCGATATGGGCGAAAAAGACGTCATCCCGTCGGCAGACGTAGTTTCGCGTCGGCCTAGGCGATAGACGTCTTTTTCGCTCCTTATTGTCTGGACATAAAGAGTTTTTTGATCGGCTAAACCCGATTCCGCGTCAATAGATTTGGGGAGACCCTAACTCGGCTTACAAAACGTCTTACTGCCTGCACAGGCCTCCTCTCAGAATAGCTTGGGCGATAGAACGTAGACCCGGTATGGTTTGGGAACTTCATACTCATTGTAAATTTCAAATATAATTTCGCTTCGCACATAAATTCAAAGAAGGTCAGAAGTGCGAGCACAAACTCAAAAGACCTTCCACTTGAGAGACCAATATTGCAATAGGCCTAAACCATTAGGATACTACCACAGCTTAATTGAGTTTTGTGGTTAAAACTAACTCACTATTGTGCTGTAACTATTGTGCACAATATTGTTAAATGAGTGTTTGGTTCGCCAACAAATTGTTTTGCAATTTGGCGAAATATTTCTTATGGTAAAATGTGTATAATAATATTTTAGAATGAAAAAAAAACCAACGTTTTTAAATCTAAAGTAAATGGAGCTAATAATAGGTAAAGTATTTGTACACAAACTCATGTGACCCTTTTGTTGGTCGAAATAAATATAAATTATAGTATTCAAATAAAATGGAGCAAACGAGTAACCTTATGGTACCCAAGAGAGGACTGTAGAAGAAAGGGGCGCCCAAAAACAAGATGGAGAGACGAGATCCGCCTAACACTGGGACCTTACAGGACTAGGGTAGCAGAAGATAGAGCTCAGTGGAGAGAGCTGGAAGAGGCCTATGCCAAGAGGCACGCTGAATTCAGAGACATAATAATAATATAGAATAGAACACTTAAACATGTACTGCTGAAGTTGTAGAGAATTTAGAATAGAAGAGCTTTATTATTATTAAGTATTATTAAAATAAAACTACTATGCTATACCGATTATCCGAGTCTTACGGTAGTTTTGATATATTTAAAGCATCACCAATCTAGCTAAACATCAGTGTCGAAATGTGCCGATTAACACTTAAATAGGTCAGGCGAAACGTACGCAGACCAGAAATACATTTTACTGCAATATGTACCTAATTTCGTAAGCGAACTCAACCGCATTCAAACTTGTTATTGCGGACAGACAAACAAGTGTATGCCCTTGTATGATTTGTTAGTGTCATCTTATGGAGTTACAAGTGCCATGACACTTAGGTTTAAATGACGCCATAAATATTCATGACAAAAAAAGCCTTAAGATGTGTTTGTAATTTATTTAAATCGGTATTTACGTTATTGATTGACTGATCCATGCATTA
>NC_133497.1:2215390-2249187 GCF_025370935.1 Choristoneura fumiferana | reverse complement strand
TTTGCCATGTTGTAAGTGAGTAATTAATTGCAAACAATATGGATGTTTTCTCAAAAGCAAGTTGAACGTGGTTGTTTTTTTTGGTGACTTGTTTTTCGGTTGGTTAATTCATTTCATTTTACAGAAAGTGGTGCTATTTTTTTTGATGTTCCTAAGTTGTTTGTTTTTGAAACAATGTTTTGGAGGTATCCACGCATTACTTTGCCATGTTAAAAACGTTATTGAACTATAAAATTTTACCTGGCTGCAATTTAGCTACGTATGTGTGCCACATATCTCCATGCATAGAACCGCATTTCACGTCCACAAAATTGACATGTCTAACGAGATGCGTGAGTTACGCAAGTTCGGAAATAAATTTGAGTTTAATTAGTAAAAAAAAAATTACTCATGCAGTACCTAACTCATATCCAGAAGTACTCGTAGTACTAGTTAGTACTCGTTAAATTTCACGGAGATCAGATATGAACAACTTTTTAATTTGTGTTACTTCCTATAATTAATAATTTTTAATCCAATGATATGCTTAAGAAAATACCAATTTGAACGTTTTCTTTTCTAAAATAGATAAGCACAAGATAAACTTAAAAAAGTAGTTTAACGATGCATTGAAGCGTGCAGTTGCTAAGGTAAACAAACGCGAAAGGATCGTACCAAATACGTTTTAGGTCAAGGCGCGTTTTTAACATTTAGTAGGTTACGTCATTCCTGCATTGTACCGTTTATCTATGTGAGTTATCGCTGACTTAAGACCTTCTAAAATACTAATAAATTACGCGTGACTTGTTTTAAACTGTACTTTTTTAATAAAATTGTATTAGGACTTATGTTTTCAATACTTATAAATAAAAGAAAGACGAGAATAAGATTGCCTATACTTTCTTCAATCACCTGTTAAATTAAAAATGATGTCATGACAAGCAGCTGTTTATTGCCTATTGACATTTTTGAATGCATTGTGTGCATTCATACGTTGCGGCAAATTTAAAATATATTAAATTTATATAGCTTAAGAAAGTAATTATGTTACTATTTACTGTAGGTAGTATTTTATTTTCTAGCTACTAAGGCCACTTGCATTTAAATTAAAAATAACTGTGATTAATAATAACTTTGTGGGTAGATATGATTACAGTATTACAGTACGATAAATAAGTTTTTAAAAGTATTCACTCAATGGTGTAGTAAAAAGGAAAAAAATGGTCCAATTTATTTTACATTTCCTAATTATTTTGTTTAAATCGATTAAACACAGAGAAACCATGACAACTGTTAATCACTCTTTACAAATACGATAACAAATGTAAATACTTAGACGTAATAAAAGTACAAATTAATAAACTATCAATCAACACAATATACAATAATACCTACCGGCAATCCTGTGAGGAATGTACGACATTTCTAACACTACTAGTGTAAAAATAACTATTTACAGAACACCAGTGCTCAGTCTTCCAAATTTCGCAAAGAAATGATACCGAATGGTACGTCACTTTTAAATTAAGCTAATGATATGACATCATGGTTGACCCGATTGTAATATATACTGCTAAATGAAAAATGTCAAAACATATGCCTAAATTATGTGTACCAATAGTTCTTTTTAATTTGGTTGGTTTCGTTTAAGAAGGCCGCTGGTGTTACATTGATTAAGTGATATTATATTATTTAGTTACTGTTTTTTCTGCTTTTTTTTATCACGCCGAAAGTTTATTACTAATTTTGTAGCTATTAAAGAAAATTACATCGTTTTTCACCAAGAAGCAATCAAATTCTTTTATTTTAAAATCACATCTTGTTTCCTTATTTTATTTATTGACTTTTATATCAGAAACCAATTGTCTTTATTTTAAGACTTACTTATTTCAATGTCTTAATATTATTTTGTTTTAAAAAAAATTGTACATATTATCCTAATTTCGCTTCATATGCAACAACAAAACGCAAAACCGGTGTTGCTAGTTAGTGCAGTACTAATTAAATCAGGTAGAAAAAATGGTTCTAAAAAATAGAATAAAATAAAAGAATATGCGCCATATCATATCCTTATTATTGCCATGATAAAGCGTTAGAAATCTGTCGTTAAATATTGTTTAATCCATTATGCTGCTTTAAAGTATCGTACTGAATAAATGTCTTCTTCCCATGGAAATAATAAAGTAATTGTTACTATTCCATGCTCCATTCATCGTCATTATAATAATCACTAGAATTTGGTAGATTATGAAACCCATTCTTCATGACAACTCAAGACTGTCTACTTGACAGCAAATTATTGAATTTTTCTTTTGAAGAAATCAAAATAAACTTGGAAACAGTCGCTGTTAGTTAATTACGGTGTTTTAAACCGAATTAACAGTTTATTTACACAAAATATTTTAAAGCGCAACCGTTCTCGTGCTTCACAATTAGTTGCTGACCTTGTAAGTGAGTAATTAATTGCAAAAAATATGGATGTTTTCTCAAAAGCAAGTTGAACGTGGTTGTTTTTTTTGGTGACTTGTTTTTCGGTTGGTTAATTCATTTCATTTTAGCTTTCTATGCACTTTATAGAAAGTGGTGCTATTTTTTTTTGATGTTCCTAAGTTGTTTGTTTTTGAAACAATGTTTTGGAGGTATCCATGATTTACGATATTTTTTATCAATAAGGAATGTTCATGCTATCTCGTTTACGAATATTCTAGAACGTTAAGCACTTAGTTGAGTTATTACTGAATAAACTTTTTTTTTTAATTAAAAAAAATGCCTCAACAATGCTATGAACCTATATGAAATTTAAATATGTATGTGTAATCGTTTTTTCCGAATAACTACATAGACTCAACAAAACACTTCATTGATCATCCTTGGAAAGTTCCAAGGGACTGATGCTGTGTCTGAGCGGGCTATAAGAACTTTGAAGTTTATGTGGTTTGGTCCCTCTCACACTCTTATTAAATACTATTAGCATAAGCAGGATGGCAATATAGTGTTTCTGAATAAACAGAGCTTGCTAGTGTCATGTGTGATGCTTGAGAAATTCTTTCTTATTGGTATCCAAAGCCCATCATTCATATGGATGCACTAATTAATATGAAACAGTTTTTTTTAACTTCACTGTTTTGTACATTAAGAAAGTACCTACTCGCCATTTGTACACTGTCAAATGGGACAAGTCTTCTACCTTCTGGCAAATCGCACACAGAGGATCAGCTGATTTTGAAAGGGCTATTCTCTTCTTCTTCTCAATCGCTCCCTCATTGCTGAGGATTGTGACTCCGTTTCAGCTTGTCAACAGCAATTCTCCATCGGTTACGATCAGCTGCCTGGTGGAGTGCAGCGCTGATCGGTAGGTTGATCTGCTCTGAGACCTGATCAGACCACTGTCTTGGGCTCTGGCCTCTGGGTCTTTTACTCTCAACTTTCCCTGTGACCATCAGGCGAAAGGGCTATTTTGTCTTGTAAATTAGCCAACAATCTCCTATAAAGCAGTGTAACATTTTTTTTTCAATTTGTCCTAAAAGTTAATTATTAGGTTCATATCATAGTTCATACCAATGAACTGAGCATCTGCTGAAGTTAACGGAATTAAATAAAAACACAGTGTATAGGCCAGGATAACATAATGCGAGAATAGAGAAGTAAAAAAAAAAAGGGTAAAATAAAAATACAAAATGCTTATTTTCCAGTAACCATGGAAGTCGGCTGCAAGGTGGAAGAGATAGTTGTCAAGCCCGAAGTCATTCTCATTTCAGATGATGATACAAATCCGAATGGAGAACCAGTAAAGTAGGTTTAAGATTTCTTACTACTTTTTTTTTTTTTTTTTTTTTTTTAACGAGGGCACACCAAATGTGACTATGTCAGCCTCATGGGGAGCCTCAGATATATACACCACACTACAGACAGATATTACACTCTCCCTTACACTGAAACCACGTCTCTGGATGCAAAGGCCCGTCCAATGAATCTGTAAATTACTACAGAATACTTCTTGAATTGAAAAAAAAAAACGATGCCTTGAAGCCATCCAGAAAGTATGTTACACCGATTTTTACCCATTTTAATGTCCAAATTGAGTTCCGTACATAATCCACGCGTAATTTGTGAAGAATTCTAGTCATCACAGGACAAAGTACAACTTAGACCATGTATGCCAGTGCTTTTCAAACTGTCGCACCCCCCTTGGTTTGGAAAATATTTTTCATCACACTTGCTCGTAAACAGTGTCGTAACATGCAGGCTACCTTGGTTGCAACCCCCCAAATAAAACCCTCGACGTTAATGTGCTTGTCATGAAACCCGTGGTCGGTAAATGAGTCATTGCCCGTACTTAATTTCTTGTCATGAAGCCCAAGGTCGGTAAATGAGTCAATGCCCGTACTACTGCTGCTGCGCGCGCTGGCCGCTGGCCCACTTGCACAAGCGGCTCATGCACATGCTGCGGGAGGGGTAGGGTGGCGCTGCCAAGAGCGCAGCCTAAGGTATCGCCAATATTTGAAACAATTATATTTTTTCTTTTACAAATATAAAATTTTACTCGCAAATGTGATGAAAAACATTGTATGTCGCACGGGCGGTACTAGAATTACGAACATCGGCTCATTAAAGCCCTCAGTCTTCGACTTCGGGCTTCTAATAGACTCTCGTTCGTAATTCCTTATTTACCGCCCTTAAGACACAATGTACTATGGCAACCCCTTGCTTACCTCCACTTACAGTTAGTTGTATTATGTTACGTTGATAATACAAACATTGAATAATCATTCATAATAACGGTGAGAGTATTTTAAAGATACTGCGACCCCCTTAAGGGGCGTCCGCGACCACCGGGGGCTCTATGGGCCAATCAACTTTTTACCAACACTAATCTGTCCGCGACATTTTTCAAACAATTGCAGATTTTTGTAAGTAAACATGTTTTTTCTGTAATTTTAATAAATGGTGTATATGAATATGCCATCCTACGTAAGTTCAACCTATTAAACCGTGAAATATCTTCTTCAAAGTACGATATTTTGGTAACGCAGGAGACGCCCAAAGTGTTGGTAAAATAGTTGATTGGCCCCTATGCCATAGTTTTCAAAGTCAAGTGAGTTCATTGCTTATTTTTCATGTAATAAGTTCATTGCATTATATTAACACACGTTTTATACCGTTTACCTTTACTTGCCCGAATTTGCCATACCATCGTTTGCCATAAAATATATAAAACCGTGCTGTTTTCGGGTTTTTTTTAATGTCATCATATAGAATGCAGTAGGTTAGGTTAGTTTAATATCAATTCTGAAGAAATTACTATTTCAGAAATAAATTACTTTATGGCAAATGCAAATTCTAGAAAACGATACTTTCGGGCAAACGATAGAGAACCGTTTTATACATTATGTACTCCACAGAAAGCGACGCAGACGGGTAGTTAAAAAATCCCCCCACCCCTGTGAAGACTGCGACAAGATCTTCCAAACAGGCTATGAGTTGAAAAAACATAAACGCACACACACAGGAGAGCGGCCCTATATGTGTACCACGTGCGGGAAGACATACACACAGCTCGGGCATCTGAGCATACACGCGCTCATACATCAAGGTGAGTGTGAGTGTGAGTATGGGTAGAAGAGTGAGTAGGATAGGAGAATGAATTTGAGTTTAGGGATTCATGTTGTTTCAGCTATACAAACACTGCTAGGGCATAGGAGCATACATGCGCTGATACAATCAAGGTGATTATGTGTATGGGTATGGGTAGAAGAGTGTCTGTCTGTGAGTGTGATAAATAAAAAATATTTTATTGTTTCTGAGTAATAAGAATGACTGAGTATGTTTATGCTATGAGTAAGAACGAGTGAGTATAATAAGATTGAGTATGACTATGTTAAGATATAAGTACTAATTAGTACAACCAGAATGAGGTTGAGTATGGCTATGCTATAAGTAAATAGTTACCAGATTGAGACTGAGTATAGCGTAGCGTATGACTGAGTACAATTTTTAATTTGTAATTGTAATTTTAATGTTTTTTTATTTTTTTTTTATTAAGTAGGTATTACTAACATAGTTGTATAGTTTTTTTCTATTGTCCTTTAAATACTAACACTATTATGGATGAGCGTGTGACTTGTCTGAAATAAATGATTATTATTATTATATAGCTGTGCTATGAGTGTGAATGAGTACCTACCAGAGTTAGACTGAGTATGGCTATGCAATGACTGTGAATGAATACCAGAATGAGATTGAATATAGCTATGTAATGAGCTTTAGTGAGTACGAGAATGAGATTGAGTATGACTAGGTTATGACACGAGTATGGATTAGTGCCAGAATGAGAACGACTATGAATAAATATCAGAACGAGGCTGAGTATGGATGTACTATGAGTATAAATGAGTACGAAGATAGGTAAGATAATTGAAATCATAATAAGTAAAGTTCAGAGCGATATGGGAATTAGTTTGCTTGAATGTCGGATGTTTCCTTTCGCAGGCATAAAGAACTTCAACTGCGTCGAGTGCGGGGCGTCGTTCTACCGGAAGGCGGACCTGGACCGGCACGAGAAGATCCACACGGGGGACAAGCCCCACGAGTGCGAGATATGCTCCAAGAGCTTCGTGCAGAAGAACAATCTGGTCATGCATCTCAAGATGCATTCCGGGGATAAACCTCATGAATGTCAGGTAATTGACAGCGGGTGACATTAAGCCGCGAAACAAAAAAATCAAAACGTTTATTCTGTAAATATGCTGCAAAGAGTGTGTAACCGCACGTTATACCCATACTCAAACTCATTCTCGCCATCCCACTCATTTACATTCTCACACTTCTGGTCATACTCATACACACTCTGCTACCCATATTCATACTCACTCTTCTACCCATACTCAATACATTCCTCGCACTCATACTTCCCTTGTTTTGTGTATACAAAAACCTCGCTCCTCTGAGCTGTTTCCATTAGGCTGCGTTTCCACGATGTGCGAGGATGCGTTGCGAAAAATTTGTTTATCGTCAACCAGTTTCTATTAGTTTTATATACCTAATCTCGCTTAGCGCAGCCTTACTGGAAACTGCTTAGCGGAGCGAGGTTTTTGTATACACAAAACGCGAGTGCGAGGAATGTGTGTGTGGTGCAAGGAATGTGTTGAGTAGGGGTAGAAGAGTGAGTATGAGTATTGGTAGAAGAGTGAGTGTGAGTGTGGGTAGAAGAGTGCGTATGAGTATGGGCATGGGTAGAAAAGTGAGTATGTGAGTAAGTGTGATAGCGAGAATGAGTGAGTATGGGGATTCACATGCGGATAGATAGAACAATCTGGTCATGCGTCTCGAGATGTATTCCGGAGATTTACCTCATGAGTGCCAGGTCTTAATTAACAGCAGGAGACCTTAAGTTGCTTAGTTTTTTTACAAGCTTTGTAAGTGTGTGTGATATTCCCAATCTGCAGCGAGGCCGCGTGGGAACTGCGGCTCAAGCTTTCTCATTCTCAGAAATATTTGCCCAACAGTGGGGCCTACATACGCGTATATACGGCCTATAAAAGCCGAATTGATGAGGAAGAATATCATCAACATAAACTTACCATTTTTTTTTCAGGTTTGTAAAAAGCGATTCCTGACTAGAAGCAAGTTGGTGTTGCATTCAAAGAGGCACGAAAAGGACAGGAAAATAAAGAAAGAATTTTTAGAACAGATGATAATATAATTAAGTGTAACTTAAGTATTTTTATAAGACATAGAAGCTAGCGAATCTTATACATGTGTAGTGAATAATCCTTTCCCATAGTATTTTCTCGGAAACATTCGTATTTAAGATTGTTTTTTTGGAATCTTTTTTACTACAAACTGAAATATAGATGCACAGAAAAACCAGAAAAATAAGACCATCACTCAGTTCAGCTCAGTTCAGTTCAGTTTGTATTTTCAATTTAGGTTTTACGGGATGACGGTAAAAGTAAAAATTTGGAATTGAAATAAAAAATACAAAAAGATTCCAAAAAACCAATCTTAATTTGATTGCTTAGTAACGATATCTCTTGTCCGGGTGAGCGGTTAGTTCCAATGGAGTGCCGAAAAAGTTTCTCGATGAGGGCTACGGCATAGATGTCGCTAGCGTCACTGCTTAAGTGGCTAAATAAGAAACAAACAAGCTGAGATATGAGGTGCATAGGGGAAATTCGTGTCGGTACCGTTGACCATCAGTGGTGTAGCGGTATAGCACGCGGTACGGATTACCGAGGACCTGGGTTCGATTCCCAGTGATGGTCTTATTTTTATGGTTTTTCTGTGCATCTATATTTCAGTTTGTATTTTCAATTTAACATTCGTATTTGTCATGCTACTTGACTTGAGTCAGCCTCCCATTAAGACAACGTAGACAATGAGGGTTTTCACAGAGGGGAAATATCGCTAGATGGCGTTAGTGTCGTGACGTTTGCTCGTGATTGGTTAAATAACTAAATGAGCCAATCGCAAGCAAACGTCAAACGTCAAACGGCCCACACAATAATAACGCCATTTATTTAATCGTATGGCATTATAACAAATATAGGCAAAACACTTAAACTACTAAGCCACGCGACTGCATCCGGCGTTAGTGCATCCAGGTCTTCGGCGGGTCCAGGGTAGGAGTGTAAGGGGCAGCGCATGATGTGTTCCATTGTCTGTTCCTCTTCCCCCCACTCACAGAGCGGAGACTCCCTCCACCCCCACTTGTGCTGGTGACAGTTGCAGCGGCCGTGCCCAGTTCTCAGCCTGTTAAAGCGGCACCAAAGATTTCGGGGATGGTCGATTCTCGTTGGTTTGGCGGTCGGATCAATGTTCCGAGCACTTCTTCCTGCTTTTTTTTTTTTTTTTTTTTATACTACTGGATGGAAAATGAGCAAGTGGGTCTCCTGATGGTAAGAGATCACCACCGCCCATAAACATCTGCAGCACTAGGGGTATTGCAGACGCGTTGCCAACCTAGAGGCCTAAGATGGGATACCTCACGTGCCAGTAATTTCACTGGCTGTCTTACTCTCCACGCCGAAACACAACAGTGCAAGCACTGCTGCTTCACGGCAGCATTAGCGAGCAAGATGGTAGTAACAATCCGGGCGGACCTTGCACAAGGACCTACCTACCACCTGCAAACCTAGGACCTGCCTGCTGTGTCTGTAACGCCATCTAGCGATATTTTGCCTATGTGAAAACTTTAATTCTCTAAGGTCGCATCGAGAGAGTAATCGATATAGAGTGGTTAACACCTAAGTTAAGATTTTTATTTCATTTTTGTTTACACTGCATTCTCTATAAACTTCAAACTCGTTTGAAATTTTGTCAATCAATACTAATATTATAAATGTGAAAGTGTGTGTGTTTGTATGTTTGTCCGTCTTTCAAGGCGAAACGGAGCGACGGATCGACGTGATTTTTGGCATAGAGATAGTTTATGGGCCAGAGAGTGACATAGGCTAGTTTTTATCCCGGAAAAATGCAGTTCCTGAGGGAACAGCGCGCGATCAAACTCCACGCGGGCGAAGCCGCGGACCAGTTTGTATTAATAAGTGACATATTTCTATTAAACATGGTACTTTATTTATTACCAGCTTTTGCCCGCGACTGCGTCCGTGTGGAATTCGGTTATCGCGCGCTGTTCCCCCGGGAACTGTGCATATTTCAGGGATAAAAAGTAGCCTATGTCACTCTCTGGCCCATAAACTATCTCTATGCCAAAAATCACGTCGATCCGTCGCTCCGTTTCGACGTGAAAGACATACAAACGCACACTTTATTATTTATAATCATTTCCTTTCGTATTTATAATCAAGGAGCGGAATTTCTCATAGCAAAAATCAAACGTCAAAGGAATTGAACATAAGTTTTATCGACTATCGATAAATATTTCAGCAATTAATGAAACAGCAAAATATTAGCTAAGTACTTTTAAAATAGCACTTTTTAAGTGATGTAATTTAAACGGAAATGCAAAACTAAAACTATGATAAAACTTAACCTTCATTCAAAATAACAATAGAAATCTATTTCTGTACTAATCGCATTTTCTTCATTTTCTCTGTAGTAATAGAGTATTTTATTTTTTTCCTATATTGTCACCCTTTAAATTGGTCCTGCTATCATTGTAGATCCATTTATAGTTTGAGAAAGAGCGTTCTACCTCCGTTGGTGTAGGAGCATATTTGTAGTATTCGATAATGCTGTTTTGGTTGTATTCACTATTTGCTATAAAATCGGCATAGTCGCGAATTAGGTCATAGTTAGTCCGGAATGAGCTGCTGAGCTGATGAAGTTCCCAATCCGCACTGGGCCCGCGTGGGAACTATGGCCCAAGCCCTCTTGTTCTGAGAGGAGGCCTGTGCCCAGCAGTGGGACGTATATAGGCTGGGATGATGAGCTGCTGAGCTGCTTAAAATAAACTTTACATTTAGAAGTTTATTTTGAAGAATCTTCATTGTAAATAAGTAAGGGATGTGTTTTATCCATTTGTCAATCGTTTTTCTTTTAGGATTACCTTAATAACACGGGAATGACTAAGAAAAACTCAAGCGACATAATAGTACATTGTGTCTTAAGGGCGGTAAATAAGGAATTACGAACGAGAGTCTATTAGAAGCCCGAAGTCGAAGACTGAGGGCTTTTATGAGTCGATGTTCGTAATTCTAGTACCGCCCGTGCGACATACAATGTTTTTCATCACATTTGCAAGTAAAATTTTATACTTGTAAAAGAAAAAATATAATTGGTCCAAATATTGGCGATACCTTAGGCTGTGCTCTTGGCAGCGCCGCCCTCTACCTCCCTCGGCATGCGCCGCAACGTGCGTGTGCATGTTGTCCATGTAGTCCTGCAGCAGCACCATCAGTACGGGCACTGACTCATTTACCGACCTTGGGCTTCATGACAAGAAAATGTGTACGCGCAATGACTCATTTACCGACCACGGGTTTCATGACAAGCACATTAAGGTCGAGGGTTTTATTTGGGGGGTTGCAACCAAGGTAGCCTGCATTTTACGACACTGTTTACGAGCAAGTGTGATGAAAATGTCATATGTGACGTTGACGCGATATATTTTAATATGGAGATACAAGTTGCTTATCAAAGAGGTCAAATGTTACAGAATAATGTTAAAAGGCGATAACAAGCGAAGAGTCGATTCGATAACATCGATAACTGGAATAGTCGATAAAACTTGTGTTCAATCCCTTTGATGTTTGATTTTTGCTATGAGAAATTCCGCTCCTTGTTTATTTATAATATTAGTATAGTATAGATAATTCCCAGACTCGCCATCAGCATTCGGAAGTACTTAGTCGTGTGTACCGAATTAACACGATGGGAACGGATTATATACCATTTAGACCATTCAAGAATTAATTCGTTGTCCCTCAATTGGGTACCTTAAGTTTTCTAGTTATTTTTTCGTTTGTTTAATTTGTATTTAATGTAGTTTCAATGTAATTTATGTACTTAAATTGATGGCACCAGTCATGGACAAGAACCAATAAACAACGGACCCTATCGAAAATACAAACTGAGACATGGATGCACAGAAAAACCAGAAAAAGAGACCAGCGCTGGGAATCGAACCCAGGTCTTCAGCAATCCGTGCTGCGTGCTATAACCCCTACACCACCGCTGGACAGGAATCTAGACACGAATTTTTCCTATGCATACATATCTCAGGTTGCTTATTTCTACTACGCTACTTATGCAGCAGCACTAGCGACATCTATGTTCCGCTCTCAACGAGAGACGTCACACTCTTTCGGAACCAACCGCTCACGCAGACAAGAGATGTCGCTACTAAGCAATCAAATTATGATTGGTTTTTTGGACTCTTTTTGTATTTTTTATTTTAACTCCAAATTTGTTACTTTAACGGGTATCCCGTGAAACCATATCGATATGGTGTCACGGTACGGGGGTTTTTATGGTTTGGAAAGTAACAAATTTGGAGTTGAAATAAAAAATACAAAAAGACTCCAAAAAACCAATCATAACGGACCCTACTTTTTTCACAAGCTTTTATTTAGTTTCACCTGTCCCGTTGTCTGTCTGTCTGTAATCAAATCTTGCAAGTTAAATTCGACCCACTTTCAGAAGTTGGATTGACTTGTTTGGTATACTTGTGTAAATTGCGTGACAATACAATAATCTGGTAGTGACATCCTGGGGGTCCGGCCAAGGTCTTCTCCACAGGACGGAACCCTCCGGTTAATGGTATCGACTAGTAATTTGGTATTCAATTGTAGTTTGGTTGACAATACAAGTACAGTCAACAAAAAAAGCTTGCAAGTATTAAGAATGAAATTTTTACCAAAAACTTAAACTAATAACACTTATGTTTAGTTATCTGACGATCATAATTATTATAGATCATGAATGCTATAAGGCATTTAATTATTGTCCACTACTGTGCTTAACATGTCCATGATTGGTGCCGTCATAATGAGGGCTATCGTGAATGAATTCGCCGCTAGAGGCGCTGGTGTAGCGTGAGGTCTCCGAAATGTCAAATCTCATAGTTTTTGGGTGAGCTACGCGGGTTTATTTATAATTAGAATAATTCTGTGACTATTTTGCATTACCTGAAATTAATTATGGCAATTATGCGTTACGGGGCAATGAATGTCTGTGTTTTGAGACAGTTTTGTCTTTCGGAAACTTTTGTCCTCCCTTTTTTCCGAACAAAACGGGACTAAGCAACACTGTGGTTGCTGGATATTTTTATGGTACGGTTTTAAGGTGTATTAAATATGATTTTAATCTAAACTTTGTTTTCACGCCCGTAATAACAGACTCTGAAAGCCACACTTAAAAACCTCACGCAACAGTGCGCCATCTAGTGAGACAGAAAACGATAGCCCTCATTGTCACCATATAATTTTAAAATGTTTTTCTACTTGAGACTATGAGGCCTTAATCCTCATGGCTCGCTGGGGCGGGTTGTTACCACTACACAAAAGAGAAAGGTACAGAAGTCAATCTCATGTATGTACTTCACTTTTCATACCTACGCTCGGCGGTCGCTCTAAGGTTGTCAACTATGGCTTATGCACAAAAAACTATCGTGGTAGTGGCACTCGTATCTAGTTGTTGGATTTATTGTTGAGAATGAAACGGGAAGAATGGAAATATAAATTAATAATAACTAAAATATTTTAATGTTAATGCCATTGTTGTATTACAAATTTGTCACAAAAAATATCTTGCGATGATTTCCACATTGGCGAAATGCACGATTATTATATTTTAAAGTGTTATAAATTCGCATTCTCCATTATTATGGAGAATAGCACAAAAAAGTTCACAGACGCGTGAATCAAGCGGATGGCACTCGCGCTCGCGCTGGTCCCAACCGGTCCGAGATATCGTGTCCGTGAGCAGTGTCTATGTGTGCGTTGCTCGAGCGCACTTTGTATGTAGATTGATTTCTGTACCTATCTGTTTTGTGACTACACGTTGCATATCGCAATAACTATATTTTTATTTTACTTTTAAGTGTTTCTTATTGGCTTTAAAAATTATAAGGTCTCACAAAATGAAGAATATTTCAGTTCATGGTTGGCTAAGTTTAACTGAATGTGTTTAAGTTTTTCAAGTTTTGTTTAATGAGGATTTCTGACAGAAAGGATATCGCTAGATGGCGTTAGTATCGTGATATCTGTTTGACGTCATGATCTCACCATATCATTATTTCCATTGAATCTTTGCTTGCTCAGCCACTGGACTGAATATTCCGCATCCATTTAGTGATAAGTACCTTATTTATTGAATGAGGGCTATCGCGTATGAATTCGCCGCTAGCGTGAGGTCTCCGAAATGTCAAACGTCACTGTTTATTTATAATTAGAATAATTTTGTGAATATATTGCAATACCTGAAATTAATTATGGCAAACATGCGTTACGGGGCAATGAATGTCTGTGTTTTGAGACAGTTTTGTCTTTCGGAAACCTTTGTCCTCCCTCATTCCGAACAAAACGGGACTACAAACACTGTGGCATGCTCGATATTTTCACGGTACGGTTTCAAGGTATTAAATATGATTTAAATGTAAAATTTGTTTTCACGCCCATAATAACTGAACTATTAACCACTATAGTTCAGGTAAGACCTTTCAATGAGAATATAACCACTACGGGACCTTTGTCTACAGTGGCGCCAACTGGTGAGCGCGAAAACGGTAGCCCTCATTGGTTGGTTGGTTTCGTCAATGAGGTTGTCTATGATAGACTAGATGGCGTTGGTATTGTGAGTACCGTTTGACAACTTTGACATTAAAACAAATTACTTTTTTTTTTTTTTAGTTGGATTCGCGCTGTCATCGTTCATCCACCATTACCTCTCATATTTTTCTAGATTTTTTTTACCGTACAACGGCAAAAACTACTAGACACTGGCAAAATTGTCCTCCGATGGATAGAGCCATATTTTTTTAAAGAAACAACAACAACAACAAATTACTTACATAAAGTACACCCTTAGGCAAGGTCCCGAAGATGCTGGCAGCGTTTCCTCTTTGAATAGCTAAGCTAATTCTTTGTCCGAGGAAGCTGCCAGCTCTTCGGTCTCCTGTGATGTCTATAACCTTTTGGATATGTCTTTGAAAAGTTTTAACGCGCTAGAACTCCGCGGACCAAAGGTTGAAGGTTGTTGGTTTTAAGTTGTTATTTTATTTATGTACCTAAGTATTTTAAGTCTAATATAGTTTTATGTACATAGTTTTAGTTCACATTTAACAATAAAAATATTTATTTACTTGGGACGTTTGTGCCACGTTTGTGATTCTGATTGGTTAAATAAACTAAAGCCAATCGCATGCAAGACTGTAATGTCAAACGAACCTCACGATACTAACGCCATCTAGTGATATCCACTTGTCAGAAAACCTATATTGAAATTATGATTTTTAATAAGTACATCTTTTGTTTTAAGACTTATTGAAGTTAAAAGTGATATCAGACTGTTCACTCGAAAGAATGTTCACTTAAGTGAATACTTCTTTTTTCTTTTGTAAGATGGTTATAAATGACATAGAAAATGACACACACTTGTCTCTGAAACTTAAATATTTTTTACCCGACTGCCCGAAGGAGGGTTATGTTTTTATTTTATTTATTTATATATGGCCGAATCCGAGTGGACTCTCCTCTGTGTTCGAACAGATAATTTCGTTCATTCGCATTAAGTGAATGATGCTGTTGGATCGGTTCATGAATGAATTAATTTGGGCTATCTGTCTTTTCGCAGAAATGATTCCCAATCGTTTCATTTGCCAAACCGTTTCATTTCCCAACTCACGATTTTTTTTTTTAGAAACTGTTCTTATAATATAAAACCATAAGAAAAAACAGAGAAAAATTTTTGGTTTCGGAGAAAATTGAGAGTTGGAAAACACAACAGTTTGGCAATTGAAACATTTGGGAATAATTCTGCAAAAAGGCAGTATACCATGTATTTGACACGTTAATTTTTTTGTACACACGTGTCACTTTCAGATGAAGATTCAAAATGAAACCGCTATATCAAAATCTTGTGGCTCAAAGCTTAAGGCGGCTGCTCACGTTAGCTCATGGTAAAAGTCTCGTCAGATGGCGTTAAAAATCAGACTGTCGAATTTTCGTGATGTTTTTTTGTAATTTTTAGAATATCCGTAGAATACTAATAGTTGAGTTTATTATTTGCGAAAACAATTTAGAATTGCCGATTTTTTGAGACTACAGTCGAACGGAAATAGTGTGCCAATTCTGAGATTTCAGGGCTCAAATTTAGGTGTCAGGTACAGCCTTATACGGACACTAGGAGCTCACGCACACATGCAAATAGACAGCGCCAACTAGTGAAAAATTATTGCATCACTTTTCTAGGCTTTCGGAAGGCTTTCGGCGTAAGCTACTACAAAATATTCATATATTTTTTTCGGGTCACGAATATTTGTATCAACTGTACTTTTGCCCTTAAAATGTTCAAATATCTAGATAATATGAGTGTTTCATATGCGACGATATAGAATTAGATGAATCGTGTTAGAGTCCCAGGAATCTAATCTTATGTGATTTTTGGCTTTGGACTTGGAGATTGTCGAGTATGATATTGTGCTCAAGTTGGTAACCACATATGATGCTCTTGTGACATACATACTTTGATAATCATGCATTACATGCGAGTGTTACTCCTATTTCTTCGAATATTGGAGACGAAATCTTTCCGTGTTTTATTCTACCTACCAGTCTTGATTGCAGTTATCTTTTGAGTTGAAGGTTGCGATAATTCTTTGTATTGTATGTATACCGAGGTACAGAAATGGTCATTTTGGAAAGCTGAAGAACGGAAGGCCGTAATGCTGTATAAGTGTGTCAACTACCCTGATGCGTAAAACAGTTCATGTGTAGTGGTACATAGTAGGCTGGAAAGGAAACAGCCTCGTTGAAGCTATCGGTATGTAGAATCCTGCTGGAAACGACGTTTCATATTTTGAATCTTTATTTATACGTGGATAATACTATCATCATCATCACCATCATCATTATCGTGGTCTGGTTGTTTATATATATCTAGAGGGTCTTTTTCCTTATAAGCTTTAGAATTTCCGTGTAATTTTTCAAGACAGGTACTGCTGTGTCCTTAAAAGGGCAGACCTAACGCTTTACGACGGTGCTGGTGGGCATCGTACGGTAGTAAGCGAGGACCTCTGGGGAGCTAGTACAGTCTCCATGTTTTCAATTGTCGTTTTGTGTCGTGGGTGTGCCAGATAATAAAAATTCTTAGATATAGTTGTGAATTTCCAGGTGTAGAGCTTTATTGTGCTAGCTGCTCGAGGAAGACCTGAATGCGTTCAAGCGTGTTGCTGCTGGATGCAAGTTAATACTATAAAAATGTTGCAAGTATTACGCTTGCGTTATATTAGCGATTAGATTACGCTTGAATCATTCCAAGTACATTTTTGTTAGATCCGAAGGATTTGTTTTGGAGTTTTCGACGGTAAATTCAGAACTTTACTTCCTATATATTTATTTGTATTTAGTATGAATAATGAGAATACAGGCTACATGTAGGCATCTACATGTTTCTACGATAAATAAAGAACATTCTGACTCCAAAGCAAATCGGATCTCGTTTTGAACGGTATGCCCAGTATTTCAACCAAGTGGTAGAAATTCGTTCAAGAATTCCCACAAATTGCAAGAAATACCGAGATTACATCTGAATATATTTATACTTACAAGAGATACTTACCTATTTACTCAATTGATGATTAGCTGCTTGACGACGACCGGAGTCTTTCAGTGCTCACCCTACACGCGTATGAGCAAAATTCCTTCTTGATGCGAACCGATTGCGGTTTAGGAACTAATCTTATGAACTTTTTTTTCCTCCCGACCCGTGGTCCAACTACTATGTCCAACTGGTTGCACCACGGGGAAGCAAGTTTACTCATCGTCAACCGGTTGCACCACGGAGAAGCAAAATCAGTAGTCCAATTCTGGAAAGTATGTTTATCCATGGTCCTACTGGGTGGGTCCAATTAGTTTAACTAGTTGAACTACCACTTGAACTCTGTGGAATCGGGGTTCGGACTGTTGGTTTCACTGTATTCAGAATAAACTACATAGTTGTTGGGTTTCATGAGACTTTTAATTTTATAAAAATGCAGTAATGATAGTACCTATTCTGATACACATGACCCAAGGTAATTTTACATCCCCATGGTGCAAATGGTTCAACATAGCAATTGTTCATATGCCCGTTGGACAATAGCCCTTCAGTTGTACCACGGGTCGCAGCAATAAGTTGCAGAAAAAAAAGTAGTCTGAGAATTGAACCATCCTGGGTAAGTTTAGGTTCCCGTGGTGCAACCAGATAGCAGTTGGACCACGGGTCGGGAGGATTTTTCCCTTTGTGCAGGACGGTAGCTATAGCCACGCAGCGATTTTCCCTCGCTCGTGCCTAAAATATCACATTTTTCAAAATACTACATTACTTATTCATTAAAATTCCCACTATACCAGATGCCCAAAATAAGACATTCCACAAAAAAAAACACTTTCTTGTGTAATCTTCGATTTTGTAATGTGGCGCATGGTATTTTAGGCACGAGCGCCCTCTATCTGGTATAGCTTGGATTGCTCGAAACAGATGCAAAGTCGTGCTCCTACTACAGTCTCCTACTGGTAGGAGCACGAACACAATATTATACTAATTCTCCTACTAGTAGGAGCATGAATACCTATATGTACTGATTTTCCTACTGAAAACCAGATGTATGGAATAGTATCATTTAGTCTAAAAAAACTAAAACACAGGTGGTCTAGAAGCAATAGGTCATGCAGCCTATCAGTATAACGCAAAAGTATTCTGAAATGTAAATTTAGCAATATGCGGAATAAAATTATGAACAGATAGAGATGAACCTGAAATAGGATTTATATTCTCAGAGTATGTAACCAATGTCAACCGATCAATGACATGACATTGGTCTAAAGAAATTGTAAACTTGGTACACTGTCATTATAAGAAATTGACAATTTAGAAAGTGGTTCATTGTTCGAATTGGTCTCTGGTCACAGTGAGAAGTGGTCAATTTAGTGAGAAGACGTTATGACAATCATCATCATCATCATGATCATCTCAGCAGTAGGACGATCACTGTTGGACAGAGGGCTCCAATCATAACCTCCAGTTGCTTCGGTTGGCAGCGGCCCCCACCGTGGACCCACGGCTTTTACCAAATCATCCGTCCATCTCGTTGGTGGACGTCCTACGCTGCGCTTGCCGATCCGCGGTCTCCACTCGAGTACTTTCGGCCCAACGGCAATCCTATACTTTGCGGAGGTTCATAATATCAATGAACTGAATCAATTGCTTCGCTCACCCGTGACTTTATAATAGCTACGTTTATGCATGAAAGTGTGTTCATACAGTTCCTCCACTGCACACTGTCGGAATACGCACAAATCATACAAACACATCTATCACCACCACCACACTACACTGATGCGTTTCGAATTCGACCAGATCTCATCTTTAGAGCAACACAAACGTTCACCATAGATGTTAGAAATAGTAAAAAGATATAAAGATATTATTATAAAGGTCGCGGATGAGCAAAGTAAATATTCAGTTCACCTATAGGTACAAAAATATATTATTGTAGTACTTACTGTACAGTCACACCTAAGCGTGAAAGCTGTCTAGGTGCTGAAAAATATCTGAACATGATTATATCGATACCTCCTACGTATACTGCGTACATAGTGACAAATTTCTGATTTTTAGTTTTTTGCAATTTTGTGATTAATATTTCCTTATTACCCCCACAAAAAATTTGCACGATATTCCTTAGTAGTTTGGAAATAAAAGTGACGTATATGAATGCATCTAACACCGTTGCTAATCGGTACAACGTATACTGAGGCAACCGACATGCACCACTATACGCGGCACCGATATTGTCGCGGGGCCGGGGAAGTCGAGTGTAACTGGCAGTTGCCTCAGTGTAACGCGCTAGCCGTTCGCTGCGTGCGGACCGTTTAAACTGTTCTCGAACACATAATTTGATAGTATATATAAAAAAAAACATGTTTTGGTCTGACAATTGCGGAGGGCAGACCACAATAGCCGTATTTCTCATAGACAGTCATGGAAACTAAATCCAATGTTGAACCTTTTCGTTGAACTATTTCGCTATGATTTCTTTGGGCAAATGTATGGATGTTTCAAACATAACATTGGTTAGTACAAACGGTTCCACCCAGTACCAGTACGTGATTCAGTTTCCTCGGCTATACCTACATGTACGGCTCTAGAAATATAACATTTGCAGTATTACATTGCATTCTGGTAGTTGAGCATCCCAAAAAGAATGCGAAGGCATGCAGCTTTAATTTAAAAATGAGAACAGTAAATTTCATATACCTACAGGTTGATAAAAAAATCCTGTACTATACTGTAACCCATATTAGGCTACTGATACTAATACGATATTAAGTGGGAAAAACATCGAAATTAGAAGGGAAGATTATTAGATGGAAGTAGAGTCGTAAGAAGGACTTCTAGTCTTCTTGCGACTCCACTTTTCCATACAAAACTTTCTTTTTTCGAATCACAGTATTTTTCTACTTGATTATATAGTAATTAGAGCCCTAATGTGTTTAAAGTATAGTACAGGTTTTAATAACCCCCTATACACATTTTTTTATACAACACCTAAGAAATGGTACCTGGCTATGTATATGGCGAAAACGGTAAACCGTATGAAGTTATAAAAGTTCACCCATCAGACTGCAGAAAACAGATAACAAACCTCTCCAATACATTCCCAAGAGAGACGAACTTCCAATATATAAGGATTCTTCCTACTGTAGGTAGCATGAAATTATATAAACATGGATAGGGAATTGGAAATTGAATCCGATCAAGCAATTAAAACGACAGTGCAATTACTCCAAATCAGCGTAATTGAGAAGCCTGATTTTAAATGTATGAATAGTTGTGCTAAAGACTTGATGATATGATACAGATATCACTGAACAATATGGATTGTAAAATCGTTTACCAAAATGAATACCTAGGTTATTGCCAGATACTCATCTCAACAGAGGTTATTGGACGAACCCGGTGGTAATTTAATTTCACATTCATAACGCTGTCATACAATCTAAATTGAATAAAGATATTGACTTGACATCAATATTCATCATGTCATGAAGCTTGGCTTAAGAAAGTGCTAATCAGACTCGCGCACGAAGTTCCATACCATCTATACACGTTCATACTGATTAGGCAAAAAAAATGGCAAAAAAATGTTACATTTTTGGATCTAAAAAAATCAAGTAACACATATAACAAATCGTCTAGATCGTAATCTAGCGAACATTACGCCGGGTATACTGAGCAAGTGGAATTACCAGACCCGCACACAATTGACGGACAGACCTACATTAAGAAAGTACGCGCGACCGAAATTGAGTCATATAGCTTGTACTCCTGACAATTCTGCGAAACTATAGAAATTTCAATACATCCGTCCCTACCATAATAACCGGTTTCGAACGCCAAATCAGTATCCTTTAGCAACACCAATACGCAAAAATTTGAAAAGTAAAATATATATCATTTAAAGGTGCGGAAAGCAATAAATATTTTGTTCACCTATAGGTACAAAAATATATTATGTAAACTTATTAATGATATAAACTTGTAGCTGTCTAGTGCTGAAAAATGTCTGAATATTATATATTTATTGTGCATTACGTAAATGCGTGTTCCGATATTTTTTAAATGTTTAGACAGCTCCGCTATGTGTTGTGGCGTCAGTGCGAATATATCACGAAATAGAAGTATGCAAATCACGTAAACGATATTTTGAGCATGAAAGAATAAAACAAAGATAATTATAACATTTTTAATAATAGGGAGACTATTTTACAACGTCTCACAATTACCCTTACCTACCTCACATAAAGTAGAGGCAGCATCCAAAATAGATCTTGTATACTTAGCGTAGTTCTTAGCAGCAGTAAAAAAAAAACAAAGTAGTTGAGATGGCTGTTCTACTTTTGTCATTTATAATTCCTATATCATATACCTAATTAAGATTGAGAAGTGAGTGAGAAAAACTGCAATCCCCTAAACTTTAGGGCCTAAAGAAATTAAGTCTTTGAAAAATAATGTCTATTGTCTGCCGCAGTGTGGATGCCGTCGCTCGATCGTCAAAATCCTGGGTTTTACAGCTAATAATTAATTAACTTAATTTTTAACTATCTTTTACACAGTAAGAGTTAGGCTACTAGTGTCTTGGAGAAATTAACTTCGTTTGACTACAGTGCCCCCTCAAAGTTAACAATCAAAAATAACACGGTGTATAATATCTTCATAGTGCAGACATTTTATAGATTATAGTTTTTACCAAGTGTCTAGGTATGCTTCATCATAATCAGTCGTAAGTCTATTCTTGGTAAAAGTTGTATCATTTATTTTACTTATAACAATTTAATAGATTTCTTAAAAAGAAAAAAAATAATTATATTCACGATTTGATACCTACATGTTGTCTTTAGTGGTTATACGGATATTTTTGTGACAACCTATATATTCCTCAATTTAATCCGCAAGACCTTGTAAAATCAAAAAACATTGAAAGTCATAAATAATCAAATCATAATATGGGCAACGAACAATTGACACATCTGACGTCACGCCCAAACTGAAAGAGACGTATATATTATTTGACAATATGGTACTGTTTTCGATGATTGTCATTATTTGAAATAAGAACGGTGGTTTGAATCAATCTGTAAAGGTATTTAGTACTTATGTAGCAAGAGTAACTGTGAATCTTCGGCTCCATGACATGGCCCAATTGCATAATAGGTAAAGGACAAGCTAAGAGTATTAGTGAATTTCAATACAAAATCGCTAATACTATTAGCTTTGTACTTTGTTATGTATTACGTAATTGCCTCAGAAAATAATTTGAAGTCCATTATGAATCTGAAAAGTTAAATATATTTAGTGAGCAAAAACAGTAAAAGGAAAGACAAACGAAGGAACAAAATAAAACACATTTATAATTTTAAGTTTATCTTAAATAATCCATACATTTAGGAGATAATTCTTAATAAACCGGTCAAGAAAAAAACAGTCATTTGATCAAAAACCTACACACTCCGCCAAAAAAACACCTTCACTGCCGCGGATCGAGCGAGCGAAGCGAGCGAGATCGATGTATGTGGAGCGGATGCGACTCTGTTGGGTCAGGTGTGGTCAGGTTGAAGGGCAAGGGCGGCGAGTGAGGCGGCAGCCCGGCCTCGACCTTCGCTTGGAGTTTTTTTTTTATTGAGACTTTTATCATAGAGAGAGAGAGAGAGAGAGAGAGAGAGATCATAGAGTTGACTTTGCGAGCTCGTTTCGTTGTCACTGACGCGTAACAGGGATTTTATCCAATTGCTAAACAAATGTAGTGAAATGAAACCGACCGACGGCGAGTTTGATTCGCGCACAAAGGGTTCCCCGCACCATCTGTACAATATTCATTAGACATTAGCAAAAAAAGGCAAAAAAAATCACGATTAAATATTTATTTTATTGTGTGTTTAGTATTTGTTGTTATAGAGGCCACATAATCTTTGAATATTTCAACTGTCTAACTATCACGGTTCTTGAGATACAGCCTGGTGACAGCCGGACGGACGGACGGACGGCCAACGAAGTCTTAGTAATAGGGTTTTGGGTACCGAATCACTAAATCGAGTTGACCTTTTATCTGATTTTGTAATTTCACTAAACTGGTTGAGGTTTATAAATTATTAATAAAAGTAAGTTACCTACTGTATGACTGACAGACTGACGGGTAGCTTACTCGACTGGATATATAATAGACGGGTCTCCTTCGTAATCCATAATATCGTTTGTCCTAAACTCAAATGCCATAACACTTTTGCCATAAACACTTTTGACATTATATCATACTTTTGCCATAATGATCTTATGCCCTAAAAATCATAAGCCATAATATTAAATGTCCTAATACTCTACATCCCTAATATGTTTTGTACTAATATAGTAAGACATAAAAACTTACGAGTAATAATATTAAAATCCATAATATTAAATGCCATAACAGAGCTCTTGTAGGCAAACAGCGACTTGCGAGCCAGAAAAGTAGATTAGGTTAGAACCGAGTTCCCAACAGTGACGAACCGGTACCAGAAAAGTAAGTTAGGTTAGGTTAGAACTGCGACTCCTACAGAATGAACCGCAGCCAGAAAAGTTAACTTAGGTTAGAACTGCGACCCCTACAAAAACGAACAGCAGTCAGAAAAGTTTTTTTTTAATTATTCATAAAAAGTGGCCCTTTTTTAGTGTATTATTATTTACTACTATTATATGCAATTTCCCGGGACTCCAAACTATCTATGTACCGAATTTTATCTAAATTGGTTCAGCGGTTTTGAAGTGATGGGATAACAAACAAACAAACAGCCTTACAAACTTTCGCATTTATTATATTAGTGGGAAGTGGGATGATTCAACGGTGTGTGAAGTTTCCAAACCAGTTTATTACAAAAATGATTATTTCAACCAATATTAGGACATGTGACTATTAGGACATATCGATGGCAGCAAAGTAAAAGAAGATATCTACAAAATAGCTATTTTACAGGAGAGCGTATTTAGTAAAAAATAATGACTACTTTGAGATTAATGGACTGATTACCATGAAATTTTCTATGATGCATTAAAATAATGTTCTTGTTCAACAGATTTTATTTCTGTAACATTATTTTAATGAAAAATTGTAGATGTCTTTTTTTACTTTGAAAGAGCTTAAACGTAGAGGAAGACATCTGCCTGATATCCGTTTATGCGTTGTAATGAAACAAACGCCTTTTCCGTTATAAAAAACGAATAAGCTAAGGTAAGAATCTCCGGTAAAACTTAGAGGAGTGTTTAGAGATAATCTAAACAACATGCAACGAGTATTCACCCTTTTTTTGATAAAATTTTGTAGATGTCTTTATTTACTTTGCATTAATCATTTTATTCATATTATTAAATGAGTTATCTACCACTCAACCTCATCGCTGTCTATCATATAAATTAATTTATTTCGTTAAAAACCCCCAAAATATGTGTTAAATAAAATAAAAAAAATTGTTTTATTTTTGTTTACTCATATATGTTTTTACGTACTCAAAAACTAAGTTATTTTTTATAGTTTTACACTAATAAATTAAATAAATCAACAGTAGGTACAAGTAATAAAATTACGTACAAAATATATCCCAAAACAAAACAATATAAACTGTAAAAATAAAACAGTATGTACTATAATAGTATAAACAATATAATGCTATAATGAATGTGGATAATACCAAAATTGTCATCAATGGCCACATGGATCAGAGGCCCGTCATCGTTAGTGGAAATCTTCTTGATGTTGTTTCGGAGTACACATACCTCGGCCTGATTTTGCAGTTAAGGTACCAACACATGCTAGTTACTAGCACGAAAGCATGCTACTATTCAGCAAATGCTACTTACTAGCATATGTGCATAGGGACGTGCTACTATTATAATACTAATAATCCCAGCCTATATACGTCCCACTGCTGGGCACAGGCCTACTCACAGAATGAGAGGGCTTGGGCTGTAGTTCCCACGCGGGCCCAGTTCGGATTGGGAACTTCACACACACCATTGAATAGCTTCGCAGGTTTGTGCAGGTTTCCTCACGATGTTTTCCTTCACCGTAAAGCTCGTGGTAAATTTCAAATGTAATTTCGCACATGAATTCCGAAAAACTCAGAGGTGCGAGCCGGGGTTTGAACCCACTATACTCTGCTTGAGAGGCCATAGGTCAAACCACTCGGCCACCACGGCTTGCTACTATTAAACATGCTTTTTCTGTGTCATACAGGTACAGCAGGTACTAGCATGCTTATTAGCATGCTAGTAACGAGCATAATGTAACAGTAGTCTTAGGTAGAACACAACTTTGAGAAGGAGGCCAAAAGAAGGATTCAGCTGGGCTGGGCAGCATTCGGAAAATTATGTCGAGTTTTTTCGTCAATTATACCGTAATGTCTGAAAACGAAAGTTTTTAACCAGTGCGTCCTACCCGTCATGACATACGGAGCTGAAACGCGGCTCTGCCAGCTATGGAACGAGCTATGCTCGGAGTTTTTCTGAAGGATAAAATCCGCAACTAGACTATCCGACACAGAACTAAGGTCATCGACACAGTTCATAGAATTAACAACTTGAAGTGGCAGTGGGCTGGGTCATATCTGTTGAAGCACCGACAACCGCTGAAGATATTGAGTGGAGACCGCGTCTCGGCAAACGTAGTCCAAGACGCCCTCCGTTCAGGTAGAGGGACGATCTGCGAAAGGCTGGTGGTAAAAGCTGGATGTGTCTAGCCGAAGACAGGGCGCAATGGCGGTCTATGGGGGAGGCCTATGTCCGGACTGCTATTGGCTGATGATGAATAGTATAATCGATATTCTACTACTTCTATACCTATTAGGAAAAAAACAGATTGCTCGTCATCATCAGTCAAAATCTGTTCAGGCGTGTCGTTTCCAAAAAGCGGTAAGCTGCAAGCAATAGAAACTTAAGTACTTACTTACGTTAAGAATTTTAATTCATTTGCTGTCTAAATAAAAAAAACAAACAAGTGTATGAAACCAATGTTAAGTAATATATCTATTTGTTTAAATATTTTAAGAAAAAACAAATAATTTTCTCATAGAAATTAGAAATAATAAATTTGTAGATTGAGACATATGCAAAAAGTATGACGTATAAACGGACAAGTGGCATGTGACTTTATTGACGTCACAAGCATCCTGTCAAAGCTCCGAAGTAAAAGCGGATAAATTCAAATGTCCGTTTCTACTGCGATGTTTTTTCAAAAGCTAGTGTAGATGTTTTCTTTTACGTGCCAAATTTTCTTCATTATTTTGAAATTTGAAATATTTTTTTAACAGACTTATAGATATGGTTGAAATAAGTTATTTTTTGTAAAAAAAGCATTTTTGAAAAAATGTAGATGTCCGTATCTACTTTGCTGCCATCGATACTATGATAATTAGTACTTACGAAATTAGTGCAAATAAGCATTAGGATATTCAATATTAGGAAAAAACTATATTTACATTATGGCAAACGTTATTATGGCAAAAGATCATTATGACATAAGTTGTTATCCAATATAGATCCAAAATTGACATTCCACACCGCAGTGCTGGAGTCTCCAGTTTATATTAGGCAATAGAGAGCCAAATACAATAATATTAGGACTACGTAGTTTACAGCAGGTGGTGCATCAACATTAGATCAGATTATTAAAACTCAACAAAATTAACTTTGACTTCATAAGAATTTTATTTACCCAATAAGTGACCCTCACACTAATAAGACAAATCTAATAACGTATCACTTGTCACAATTGAATAAACCGTTTAGTAGTTACGAGCGAACATAGGAACATACGTACATACTTAAATATATATACACACAGATTCAAAACATAACCTTCGCTTCAGTTAGGGTAAAAAGGTACGTGGTAACAGAGTTGTTCGACCTACTAAATGGCCATTCAAGAAGGATCATGGTTTCGAATCCAGTCTCGCATCTCTAGTTTTTTTTTTAAATATTCAATTGCTGTTCCCAATCTGCACTAATCCTCCGTTGTAACTTTTGTAGATAGTAAGTACCTAACGTCTGTTGTGCAGACTTGTTTATATAGTTATATTTTTTCTTTATGTATTGTTACTCGAAATAAACATCTTTGTCAATGAACATCTTTTTGCTAACTCATATCTTACAAATCATTTATTTAATACTCTTCCAGCTCTTTCCACCAAATATAACAACAGAAACTATCAGCCCCAGTATACTACTCGAAGTGAAAGCCTGTGCTAACAGTGGGATTATAGGTTGGAATGATGATAACACAATACAAGCAATAGGAAGTATTTTGACTTAGCCGTATTCTTACCATCAGGAGACCCACTTGCTCCTTTGCCATCCAGTCGAATAAAAAATAAAAATAAAATAAAAATAAATAAATTCTTGAAATTTATACTACAGCTGGGCGGAGCGCTATGGTTGGCGTCTACAAAAGTGAAACAGACGTGTGTATATTTTTATTGTATGTGTTTAGTTTTAGGGGTAGGGATAAAACATATGTTAATTTTATGATTATTTATTTATTAGTTAAATTATAAGTTGGTCATACAAAAAAAATGCGTCTATTGCGGCAAGTTCGAAACGACTTGTTGTTGAATTTAATCACATGAAAAATTCGAGCGCTAGTATCTGTGGCTAGTATATATAGTCGATCTACTGCCTATTACTTGTATTGTGATGATAATGTGAAATTACTTATGTGTGGCAAAAAGAAGTAAAGCAGGTCTTACCTTCTCAGTGATCCACTGGAGTCCAATTAGTTGATTTTTAGTAAAAATTAGTCTAATTCCTGAAATTAGTTTTTTAAATTAGAAATGACTACTAAGTCGGTTTACATACACTAGTTATCTCTATCTGAACTCAAATTATACACTTTGTCACAATCACAATCACGTTGAAGAGTCCCTGTGAATTCGTGTCATTTACATGTCAAATTGCGTCCCTTTTCCTTGAAATCAATCAAGCAGCGTTGTTGTGATACATATAGGTAGGTACCTACGCAAAACATAGACATAACAGACTGCTAAAAATTTCTTTCGGCTTTGTTGTTATGCAGGTATAAAACGCTCTTATCAAATAACAAGCTGTTGCCCGCGACTCATCATCATCATCATCGTCATCATAAACATCACATCATCATAAACATCACATCATCACCATCATCTGCAATACCCCTGGTGTTGCAGATGTTTATGAGCGGTGGTGATCTCTTACTGAGTCTTACCATCAAGAGACCCACTTGCTCGTTTGCCATCCATTCGAATAAAAGAAAATCATCATCGTCGTGACCATCTTCATCTCATCATCATCATCATCGTTGTAGTTGTCGTCATCATCATCATTATCACATCATCATGATCATCATCATTATCATCGTTATCATCATCATTTATTGTATTGTACTTTTTAATAAAAGATTTTTGCTGACTGAAGTTTTTGTTGACTGTACTTGCATTGACATCAAAATTAGTACATTTTTGTACCAAATTTCAAGTCGATGCCATTTACCGTTGAGGAGTTCCGTCCTGACGATCGAGACGTCAGGCTGGTGGCTGGACCACTCGGGTGACACTACCAAATAATTGTACTGTCACAAGATTAATTTACTAAGTAAGTATGCCGACTTTCAAGTCTATCCTACTGAAAGTGGGTCAAATTCAACTTGCAAGGTTTGAACCGCACATACATACACATATTATACATACATACATTGCAAGTTAAATAAAGCTTGCGAAAGAATAAATGAAAAATACTGACTGAATGTGTGTGTGTGTGTGTGTGATTCGATGACAGACAGCGCACCACCTATAACTAGCTACTGGCTGGAATCAATACCAATAGGTATAAAAAATATAATAAGTTTCTGTATTTTGTTTGCTGACTGCACATTTTGTTTCGTTGACTGAACCTACTTACATTGTCATCCAAACTAGGTACGTCTCCGTATCACGTTTCAAGTCGATACCACTAAATGTTGAAGAGTTACATCATGCGGAGCAACTGTGACCGGGCCAATATAATTTCATTACCAGATTATTGTATTACTAGTTTTTACCCGCGGCTTCGCACGCGTAAACTATTCGGTCTGGTAGTTGCAATTGAAATTTTCGGGATTTCCAAAATTCCCCTGGAAATTTCCAAAATTTATATCGTGGTCTTCATTGAGGTTGTGTTGTGAATAACTGTACAAAATTCAAGACTCTAAACCCAGTGCTAAAATTTCAAAAAATTTCCCTATCCAAATTCAAATTCATATCATTTATTCCGTAAATAGGCCGCAATGAGCACTTTTACACGTAATTTTTTTAAATACCAGCACTTTCGGAAAGACCACCATTGCCAAGAAGAATGCGCCGCAAGAAGCTTGGCAGAAAGTCATTTTTTCAAAATAAAATAAGTACAAATAAAATACTTAAAAACTACGTAAGTATACAATTAAAGAAAAAAATACAAAATAATAATAACAATAATACACGGATGTATGGGGTCCCTTAGTTACAAAACTATCCCGTGAAAATATCGGGATAAGAAGTAGCGTATGTGTTATTCCAGACGTCCGGCTACCTACATACCAAATTTCATGCCTCTAAGCCCAGCGGTTGTTATTTCGAGATTTTATCCCTATCCCGTGGGAATATCGGAATAAAAAGTAGCCTATGTGTTATTCCAGAGGTCCAGCTACCTACATACCGAATTTCATAGCTCTAAGCCCAGTGGTTGTTATTTCGAGGTTTTATCCCTATCCCCTGGGAATATCGGAATAAAAAGTAGCCTATGTGTTATTCCAGAGGTCCAGCTACCTACATACTAAATTTCATGGCTCAAAGCCCAGCGGTTGTTATTTCAAGATTTTATCCCTAGGTATCCCGTGGGAATATCGGGTCAAAAAGTCACCTATGTTTTATTCCAGACGTTCAACTACCTACATACCAAATTTCATGACTCTAAGCCTAGCGGTTGTTATTTCGAGATTTTATCCCTATCCCGTAAGAATATCAGGATAAAAGGAGCCTATGTGTTATTCCAAATGTCCAGCTATGTACATACCAAATTTCATGTCTCTAAGCCTAGCGGTTATTAATTCGAGATTTTATTCCTATCCCGTGGGAATATCAGGATAAAAAGTATTCAATATCCAAGTTGTTTTTATCCAGGTTATAAACTATTTTTTTACCAAATTTCATCCAAATCTGCGTAGCCGTTTCAGCGTGAAGAAGTAACAAACATACTCACTCACAAACTCACTCACTCACAAACTCACTCACTTACAAACTTTCAAATTTATTTATTATTAGGATTATATATTTTATAGGTACTAAATTTCAAGTCGATGCCATTAACTGTTGAAGAGTTCCGACCTGCGGAGACGATGCTAGCCGGACTACCAGGATGTCACTACCAGATTATTGTATTGTCACGCAAATTACATAATCATTCCAAATTTCAAGTCAATCTGACTACTGGAAGTTGGTCAAATTATACTTGCAAGATTTGACTACAGACAGACAGACAGATAGACAGACAACGGGACAGGTGAAACTAAATAAAAGCTTGTAAAAAGCTTGTTATAAAAAAATACACACTTCATCCGAAAATCCTATACCTATAATATTAATTGCTATGATCATGGTTTACCGGTATTATAAAAATCTTACAAAGCGTAGGTACACTTTTAGTAAAAAAACACTCAATTTTATAGTATTAAAAAATGTGTTGCGACTATACCTGTGTCAGATTTCACAGCATATCCTATGCTGTAAGGATTATATTGTAGTCCTTTTAGCGCCTTAGATATTTCCTTCCTCCAGACAATAAACTTGTTTGTTTTTTGGAAAACTGTGGCTCTGTCCATTGGAGGTCAATTTTGCCATTGTGTTGTAGGTTTTACCGTTGTACGGTAAAAAAAATCTAGGAAACGAAATATGAGACAGCGCGGTTCTTCTACATTAAAATTATTGAACTGAAGACGACAATAAATTTAAAAATTACTGACATACAAATAAATGTGACTAGTGGTGATAGTCTGGATGACATTTCCATGACATTATATTTTTAATTATCTAACCAGCCAGTACTTCATTCTAAGTTTCTTTCAAACCTCTTTCATTCAGCCTATTTTGTTATGATTGCTAGACTAATATTACAACCGATATAACCTAATGCTTTCGTTGTTAGTGTCTTTTTTAGCGATTTTTTTTCTTTTTTAGTACAATTTTTTTAGGGAACGTGCCAACGGAACCCTATTAGTGAGAGTCCGCTGTCTGTCTGTCTGTCCGTCGGTCTGTTCCATCCCAGCCTCCTCTCAGAACAAGAGGGCTTGGGCCATAGTTCCCACGCGGGCCCAGTGCGGATTGGGAATTTCACTTCACACGCTTTTGCAGGTGGTAGGACCTTGTGCAAGGTCCGCCCGGATTGCTACCACCATCTTGCTCGCTAATCCTGCCGTGAAGCAGCAGTGCTTGCACTGTTGTGTTTCGGCGTGGAGAGTAAGACAGCCGGTGAAATTACTGGCACTTGAGGTATCCCATCTTAGGCCTCTAGGTTGGCAACGCATCTGCAATTCCCCTGGTTTGCAGATGTTTATGGGCGGTGGTGATCTCTTACCATCAGGAGACCCACTTGCTCGTTTGCCATCCAGTCGTATAAAAAAAAAACACGCACCATTGAATTGCTTCGCAGGTTTGTGCAGATTTCCTCACGAAAGCAGTGCAGGGTTCCGACTGTTACAGGGCTCTATCTCTTGAGTCGTAATAGTCAGACACTTGAAATTTTCACAGATTATGTATTACAAATACTAAAAACAGAATAAAATAATTATTTAAAGGGGGCTCCCATACACCAAATGACTCGCATTTGGCCGGTTTTTTTGTGATAGGGTACCAAGGAATTCCAAAAAATATATTACTTATATGACCGCGGCATGGCGCTAGCGTCTACGCAAAATGTATGCAAAATATTTAGTTACATTTTACAACACGTGTGATATTTTGCCCGAGAACTATGAAAGTTTATCTAAGTTCAGGACTGCCAATGAAAGTAAATAACGCTAGGCTAGGTATTTTATCCTAACACCCGGTTTTTACTTACATACAGCCAAACCATTCAAATTTTGACCCGCTAAGTGAAATTGTAACAAACAAATTACACTACGCTTTTGTTGCGATACGCCATTATTTTACAAGCTTTTTATTAATTAATAATAAGTATAGAACATTCTTGTGTTGTTGACCCAAATGGTGGAACCGATGCAGATGTCGAAGCGCGCATAAACAGGGCTCGTGCCGCATATGCACAACTCAAACCGGTCTGGACGTCCCACGTAATAACACGGCGCACAAAAATCAGAGTTTTCAACTCAAATGTCAAATCGGTTCTCCTGTACGGGTGTGAGACCTGGCTCGTCAAGAAAGCAATCACCAGTAAACTCCAGGTTTTTGTGAACAAGTGTTTGCGTCGCATATTAGGAGTTTATTGGCCACGAACCATTACAAACACTGGACTGTGGGAGTTGACGAGCCAGAAGCCAATTGATAAGGAGATCCTATTGAGGAAGTGGCGCGTGTTGCGGAGACCCGATGCTCATCTCGCCAAGCAAGCGCTGGAGTGGCAAGCTGCTGGTAGTAGGAGGCCAGGCCGACCCCGAATCACCTGGAGACGGTCGGTTGAGAAGGAGATCTCCCTAATTGGGTACCATTGGCGAGACCTAGAAGCCACAGCACAGGACCGTGACGCATGGAAGTCCCTACTGCGAGCCCTATGTCCCTGCTGAGGGACTACAGGAATTCATCATCATCATCATAGAACATTCTTGAAGGCATCTAGTTGTTCAAGCAAGTTTTCATGTGGTAGAGCCTTACTGTAACCACTTGCTGACTGCAGTACAAATGGGCCGGCTTGACCGGAGTAGTACCAACCTCCATCTGAATACCGGCGTGAAATAGTACCTTTGCCCAACTCCCCTCCCCCCTTTTATCCTGCCCCCATACCGCCCAATTTAGCCCCCCCCCTCCTCCCTTTTAGGCCGGCAACGCACCCGCAGTCCTAATAATGCTGTAGGTGACCAAGGGCGGCGGTGATCACTTACCATTAGGTGACCCGCATGCTAGTTTGCCAGCTATTTGATAAAAAGAGTAGATTGATGACCTCAAGAAAAAACATTACTTTCTTTGGTTTGCCCTGACTTAAAAATACTGAATTTCATGGTTAATTGCACTTTATCGAAATGCTATTACTTATTCTTTGTAAATAAACATAAAAAAGTAAAAAAAAAAAAGAAAAAGAATCATTATGCGTCATCGAGTTTCGAACTCCTTCTCTTACTACATACTTCTAAGAATTGGTACCACTGAGCCAAACTAGGTGGTCACGTGACCGCCCGAAATAGTCAATACCTTTTTACAACAGATTATATTTGACATTAGCTACTCACACCACAGTAAAATGGATCAAAATTTACTGCATCATACTGAAATTTAGGTATTATAGATCCTCTCCATTTTGTGATTTGCGACAACAATATGCCCATAACTAACTATCCTCAAAAAATCGCGTCGAAATAACGTCTGTGGAAGAAATATTGATGTACCAAAGTTTGTATGGAAGACGACGCACCTTAA
>NC_133497.1:2211529-2215290 GCF_025370935.1 Choristoneura fumiferana | reverse complement strand
TTTTATGCATAATTGCATATGGATGCAAAAAACCATCTTTGCGTTCTTTGAGTCGTTAAGTCTCGAGAGTCTTTAGGGTTCGAGTCTTTAAGCCTCGAAATGAGCATTTTTCACAACACTAAGCACCGCAATGTAATGCACCTTGGAAGTTTTTCTTGCAGGTTTAAACTGGGATTTAGGTAAGGATCAGGGGCGGATCCACCGTAGTGGGCACGATGGGCATGCCCACAACCCTAATATAGACTTGTAACGACACACTTTCACGGCCTATTGAGATCGATAGATGATGATAAAAAAGGAAATAATTAAATTTAAAAGTCGCTCATGGGCATAGAGCAACACGGGCTTCCTACCTTCCTTCCGTAGGAACCCCGTGTTGCTCTAAGCTCATGAGTCGTGTTTGTTCATGAGCGAGTTCGTACTCCGACTCCCACTTGACCGATATTCGGGTGGCTGTGACGACAACCTTTTTTGAAGTCTGGATCCGCGCCTGGTAAGGATAGCTGTAGGTGATACATTCATTATTATCACTTTGAAATTAAAATCATTCATCCAAACTTGGGTATATTTTCGGCTGATATTTCACGCCCTGGCCTATTTTTTACACGCTGACATACCGGTTTTGGTGGGTATTATTGAGTATGCTTATGTATGACAAAATTCGTGATTAAAAATAGCATTAACGATTGTTACCGTTTTGATCATATCACGCCTACGTAAAATGATGATATCCGCAGTAGAACTAAGGTTACCGACATAGCCCGAAGAATTGCGAAACTTAAGTGGCAGTGGGCGGGGCACATTGCTCGCAGGACTGATGGTCGATGGGGTCAGAAGGTTCTCGAATGGCGTCCACGGACCGGGAGACGAGCTGTCGGTAGGCCTCCAACAAGATGGAGCGACGACTTGGTTAAGATCGCGGGATCGCGGTGGATGCGGAAAGCACAAGACCGGTCTGAGTGGAAAGCCTTGGGGGAGGCCTATGTCCAGCAGTGGACGTCTTTCGGCTGACATGATGATGATGATGATGACGCCTACGTAAAGATTTTTCGTATAAATGAGGTACACCAATTTAATCTAAACGATGCAAAAGTGATTCACATTATTAAGCGTAATAAAAAGGCGGTTGCGAAAATAACTTTTCAAGATTTCTAATGACACGGCCACAAATTGCGTCCATAATGACTCGGGAGCAGAGATTTAAGGAGAGAGTTTAACGCAAGTTTCGAAAACTTTAAAACTTGATAATTTATAGAGCTTTAACGGATTTCATCACACCTTAAAGCTATTTTATAGAACTAATCTTTCAAAGTGTACGACAAAAATTTATTGGACCATTCTAGAGCTTGTTTATAAATCATTAATTCTGATAAGGCTGTCAACAAACAATCGTGATGTTTTTTTGTAATTTTTAGAATATCCTAGTGATCCTAATAGTTGAGTTTATTATTTGCGAAAACAATTTAGAATTGCCGATTTTTGAGACTACAGTCGAACGGAAATAGTGTGCCAATTCTGAGATTTCAGGGCTCAAATTTAGGTGTCAGGTACAGCCTTATACGGACACTAGGAGCTCACGCACACATGCAAATAGACAGCGCCAACTAGTGAAAAATTATTGCATCACTTTTCTAGGCTTTCGGAAGGCTTTCGGCGTAAGCTACTACAAAATATTCATATATTTTTTTCGGGTCACGAATATTTGTATCAACTGTACTTTTGCCCTTAAAATGTTCAAATATCTAGATAATATGAGTGTTTCATATGCGACGATATAGAATTAGATGAATCGTGTTAGAGTCCCAGAAATCTAATCTTATGTGATTTTTGGCTTTGGACTTGGAGATTGTCGAGTATGATATTGTGCTCAAGTTGGTAACCACATATGATGCTCTTGTGACATACATACTTTGATAATCATGCATTACATGCGAGTGTTACTCCTATTTCTTCGAATATTGGAGACGAAATCTTTCCGTGTTTTATTCTACCTACCAGTCTTGATTGCAGTTATCTTTTGAGTTGAAGGTTGCGATAATTCTTTGTATTGTATGTATAACGAGGTACAGAAATGGTCATTTTGGAAAGCTGAAGAACGGAAGGCCGTAATGCTGTATAAGTGTGTCAACTACCCTGATGCGTAAAACAGTTCATGTGTAGTGGTACATAGTAGGCTGGAAAGGAAACAGCCTCGTTGAAGCTATCGGTATGTAGAATCCTGCTGGAAACGACGTTTCATATTTTGAATCTTTATTTATACGTGGATAATACTATCATCATCATCACCATCATCATTATCGTGTCTGGTTGTTTATATATATCTAGAGGGTCTTTTTCCTTATAAGCTTTAGAATTTCCGTGTTAATTTTTCAAGACAGGTACTGCTGTGTCCTTAAAAGGGCAGACCTAACGCTTTACGACGGTGCTGGTGGGCACGTACGGTAGTAAGCGAGGACCTCTGGGGAGCTAGTACAGTCTCCATGTTTTCAATTGTCGTTTTGTGTCGTGGGTGTGCCAGATAATAAAAATTCTAGATATAGTTGTGAATTTCCAGGTGTAGAGCTTTATTGTGCTAGCTGCTCGAGGAAGACCTGAATGCGTTCAAGCGTGTTGCTGCGGGATGCAAGTTAATACTATAAAAATGTTGCAAGTATTGACGCTTGCGTTATATTAGCGATTAGATTACGCTTGAATCATTCCAAGTACATTTTTTGTTAGATCCGAAGGAATTTGTTTGGAGTTTTCGACGGTAAATTCAGAACTTTAACTTCCTATATATTTATTTGTATTTAGTATGAATAATGAGAATACAGGCTACATGTAGGCATCTACATGTTTCTACGATAAATAAAGAACATTCTGACTCCAAAGCAAATCGGATCTCGTTTTGAACGGTATGCCCAGTATTTCAACCAAGTGGTAGAAATTCGTTCAAGAATTCCCACAAATTGCGAGAAATACCGAGATTACATCTGAATATATTTATACTTTACAAGAGATAATTACCTATTTACTCAATTGATGATTAGCTGCTTGACGACGACCGGAGTCTTTCAGTGCTCACCCTACACGCGTATGAGCAAAATTCCTTCTTGATGCGAACCGATTGCGGTTTAGGAACTTTTTTTTCCTCCCGACCCGTGGTCCAACTACTATGTCCAACTGGTTGCACCACGGGGAAGCAAGTTTACTCATCGTCAACCGTTGCACCACGGAGAAGCAAAATCAGTAGTCCAATTCTGGAAAGTATGTTTATCCATGGTCCTACTGGGTGGGTCCATTAGTTCAACTAGTTGAACTACCACTTGAACTCTGTGGAATCGGGGTTCGGACTGTTGGTTTCACTGTATTCAGAATAAACTACATAGTTGTTGGGTTTCATGCGACTTTTAATTTTATAAAAATGCAGTAATGATAGTACCTATTCTGATACACATGACCCAAGGTAATTTTACTTCCCCATGGTGCAAATGGTTCAACATAGCAATTGTTCATATGCCCTTTGGACAATAGCCCTTCAGTTGTACACGGGTTACAGCAATAGTTGCAGAAAAAAAAAGTAGTCTGAGAATTGAACCATCCTGGGTAAGTTTAGGTTCCCGTGGTGCAACCAGATAGCAGTTGGACCACGGGTCGGGAGGGATTTTTCCCTTTGTGCAGGACGGTAGCTATAGCCACGCAGCGATTTTCCCTCGCTCGTGCCTAAAATATCAACATTTTTCAAAATACTACATTATTTTATTCATTAAAATTCCCACTAA